>NW_027361821.1:1302500-1597500 GCF_039654945.1 Dendrobates tinctorius
CGGTCTCTGCAGCCTCGCTCGCTTCTCCACTGTCTCCCTTCCCTTCCTGTCTTCAGCGGTCACGTGGTACCGCTCATTACCACTCATGAATATGCGCATATTCATGAGTGGTAATGAGCGGCACCACGTGACCGCAAAAGAGAGGAAGGGAGACAGTGGAGAAGTGAGCGAGAGAGGCTGCAGAGACCACGGCAGGTCAGGTAAGCATGATCTGACACCCCCGCTCCCCCTCCCCGCCGATCCCCAGGTATATGACCCGTATATAAGCCGAGAGGGGGACTTTCAGCCCAAAAAATGGGCTGAAAATCTCGGCTTATACACGAGTATATACGGTATATATTTAGCAAATCATGCATGCATAGCAGCCCTTGCAAATGCACTTTTTGTTATCTGGTGTACTATCCCTTTCATAAATTAATTTTTTACTATATACCAATTTATTTGATATATCCTGCCCCCATCATACATGTATTGTTTTTTATTTAGTTTTTTAATTTTTCTATTTTTGGTAATTCTTTTCTACATAGGATTTCTTTCTCACGTAACACTGCATGTCTGAGAAATGAAGGCGTACAAAATTTTTAGAAGCTCTTTTGCAGTTTTACAGATCACAGAAATGTTTACAGACCACGTAACACTATATGTCTGAAAAATGGAGGTCTACAAAATTTTTAAAGCTCATTTTTAGAGATCCCAGAAATATTCACAGACAAAGTATCACTGTATGTCTGAGAAATGGAAGCCTTCAACATTTTTAAAAGCTTTTGTTCACAGAGATCACAGAAATATACTCCACAATCCGGAATAGTGTAGAGATCACAGAAATTTACTCCACATTATGGAATAGTGTATGGCTGAGAAACATAGCCCAGGAAAATGCTTCAACAATTTCTAGGTGTGTTATATAACACAAAAAAGGACCTCAAAGTACATAATAGTTGGATGAAAATATATCCATTTTTTCCAGCACCCACAAAAATAAACTACAGCTATATATTTGCCAAATGACTGCACAGGTCTAATCCGTGTCTACATACTGGATTCTATGACTCTTCTTGCTCCTGCGACTCTCTCCCTCCCTAGGCTAAATGCAGATTGAATGTGTTGCAAACAATTAGCCCTTACAAGATCTATTAGTATGATCACTCAGCTTCAGCACCAGTATCAACACTACGGACCTCTGATTCATTATACTGCGCACACAGGCCTTGACAAGCACTCTTTCCCTCCAATATGAAATATCTCAGAGCTATGCAATGGCGTCAGTGTGCCGAGCCGGTCGGCACCTGTCCTTTTATAACCTTTGATGATGTCACACAACCAGCCAATCACAATGAGGCCACAACCAAGATGGCTACGGCATTACGGTGACTCACAGGTAAGCCCTGCATGCTTATTAGCTGTGTAACAGGCACTGCCAATAAGGGTGGGGATTCCAGTTTTACATAGAGCACCGCTCATTACTCACAGAGTAACAAGCACATCCGAGCATCGTGCTACTCGAGCGATAACCGAATATCACCGAGCATGTTCGCTCATCCAATGATAATGAATTTTCAATTACACTACTTCTATGTGGAACACGGGGTTAACACAAGAACAAAGTAAGTTTAGATTTAACAACGAGGTCCTGAATATCTACGTTACACCTCTACCTGTTACTGTGATTATCTGTGCATCTGATAGGATTATCCCTTTATTCTTATTCATGGATATTTTTTTGGACTCATTCATAAACTATACGTTTCACACTTAAGAGAAATGGACAGGAAAGGCTTTGCTGTCTGAGCCATACTAAATAAACCAGGATGAAGAAATTCCCATTAGTGTTTGACTAGACTTGTGGTCGAGGTAAAGTAATTGTGTAATGCTGAGAAGGTTCTGGTGCCAGTCTGAATATAGCCCAAACTTATGCATCCTGCTGTCTGTGTGTAAAAGAAGATACACAGGAAACCAAACATAACACATGACGTTTCTTCAGTATACACCACTCTTCCTCTAAACTATAAATAAAATTATGTGAAAATAGATAATGCTATATAACTACATAATACATGACAAGAAGTACGGATAAGAGGCACTTCCTAACATCAGATATTTCTTAGGCAATTCCCAAAACCACATACATTGGACGTTAACAAAGGTGAAAAGGTTTGGTTCCCATATGAGTGTTTTCCAATGCTCTATAAGTTGTAGACAAGGACAAGGTTCATAACCGGAGAATCACACAATGTTATCAAATTCCGCCTCAGGTCACTTCAGTGGGGAAACTGCAGTAGTAAATTATATTTCCAGTGCTGCAGTACAAAGTCAGGCATCTCTCATGCAAAGCTCCTTGTAAGAGAAGGCTTTCAATATTGTATAGGGGTCTTGTGCTTCTTCCTTTTAAGTCATTGATTTTGGAAAAACTAAAGGAAAATTCAAGTATCTACAGTATTTTATGCTGATTTTGCCATGGCTGTCCTCTGGTGATAGTAAGGCTTTCTACCTCACCGTAATTGCAGTGTGTGCACGCACCCTCACTGTTAGGGACGGCGGAACGCACCAAATATAAATATTAGGAGGTGTGTTCGCCGCCCGGGGTCCACCGTGCGGTAGATGTAAAGACCGCAGCTGGATAATGACAGACTCACTAGGAGAAGGAATACTGCGCTCGGGTTGACGTCACCCGAAGTGCTAGGACAGACTCTGTTTTATGCACAGAGACACCCTAGAGTAAAATAAGGCGTAGACGCTGGGCCTGTTACTTCACAGGGCCAGCCGGCGTGTGGTGTCGCAGCCGCGAACGCCAAGAGGTGCTGCAGAGTGCAGTGCGGCAGAAGGTACAGCCGCTTAACGACAGTATCGGGGAACCAGACACCGTCGGACGCTAATGTAAGGTGCGGTAAGCACAGTGGAGCATAGCTTGCCACTACCTGGCACTGACTAAAACATACACTCTGTCCACAGTCGTAATATCAGAGGGTGGGGTTTCCAATAAGTCAGTCACCAGACACATGCATCCGTCACCATACACACATAGCAAATTAGGTCTACACTAGCGCATGGCCGAGCCGCCATGCAGGCTTTTTATAGCCATGCGCTTCTGGGACCTTCCAGTCTTCTGAGAAGGACCAATCAGATCTGAAGCAAGACCTGAGCATGTGACCCCTGCTCTCCACTGAGAGGTCATCTTGCGGGCATGCCCGGTAGCACGGCGAGAGGACTCGGTTCCCTGCAAAGCAGGTTGCGCTACCATTGCTGGACCAGAGGTGGCCGCAACATCCAGACTCAGAGAGCGGGTCTGAGCAGAATGCCTGAATCGCCGAGATTGCTGAGCAGGTCCCTGAGTGGTCGGAGGGGAATGGGAGACCGCTGGATGTACAGTTCTGGATTCCTGTTGTGCAGTCTCAGAAATCCGATGCCTAACACTTACCCTGTGAACATGCATGTACATCCAGATGTGGGAACCTCAGGCCCTAAAGACATATAGTACTTTTGATGTGCACCACAAAGTCGTTCAGCCTTCTTGGGCGACTTATGTATATTATCATGGTCAGTAGTAATGGCATACATCAACTGATTCTCTCTCTTTGACATTACAGAAGAGACCTCCATAACCACGTTAGCATCTTCTGTATGAAAGGAAAGACTAGAAGCAATGGGATGAAACTGAATGGGAGGAGACACAGATTAGATATTAGAAAAAACTTTTTGACAGTTAGAGTGATCAATGAGTGGAACAGGCTGCCACGAGAAGTGGTGAGTTCTCCTTCAATGGAAGTCTTCAAACAGAGGCTGGACAGACATCTGACTGGGATGATTTAGCGAATCCTGCTTTGAGCAGGGGGTTGGACCAGATGGCCCAGGAGGTCCCTTCCAACTCTACGATTCTATGATTCTATGATCACACAGGCCTGATACCTTCATGAGACTCAAGTACAATATTTCCTGAATATACAAGTGCTTCTCACAAAATTAGAATATCATCCAATAGGATTTAGCCTGTGAGCTAACTGAAGACACTCCAGGTTTTTGTGGTCAGTGTAAATAATGACTGGGAACTTAGCTCCTTCAAGATGATGTTGCCACTTCTCAAGGCCCGTTTTCATGGCTAAAAGTTCATGGCAATCAATGGAGTAATTTCTCTCTGCTTTTGTGAGACAACTCCTCCTACACCAGTAGCAGAGGCATTCATCTCAAGGAAGAATACACTGTTCACATCAGGATGGTGCAGAACAGGAGCAGTAGAGAAACAGGACTTGAGTTTCTAAAAGGCTCGAATAGCAGATTCTGCTCAGTTCTGGGAATTAGCGGCCACTTGAGAGTAGTTTTTAACAAACTGGTGGTAATAGCAAAGCCAAGAAATCTTTGGAAAGTCTTGAGAGTAACAGGATTTGGCCAATCCAATATGCTAGAAACTTTTGAAGACCACCAGATGAAATTACGCAGCCGAGGAATGGTAATTCTTGTAGTTCAAACAGACATTTCTCCAACTTGGCATAGAGACGATTTTGCCACAGTCTCCGTAGTACAGAGTGGACGATGAGAGTCCAAGTCACTGGAAATGCATGTTCGCCAGATATACTAAGACATATTGATATAGGACATCAAGAAAAATCTTGTTCCGAAAAGTTCTGGAACACAGCCGAAAGCCATCAATAGATATTTATAGTGACTATCGCCGGTGTTGAAATCTTTCTTCCATTCATCGCCCTCCTTGATGCGGATCAAGTTATAAGCACCACGCAGGTTTAAATTAGTGAAGTCAGTAGCACCTTTAATCCAGTTTAATAACTCAGAGATGAGGGGCAATTGATAACGGTCTTTCAGAGTTATTTTATTCAAGCACCAATAGTCTATACACTATCTCACAGACTCATTCATTTTTGCAAAGAATAAACCTACACCAGCTTTGAAGGTTTTCAGGTATACCCTCTCTCCAAGTTTTCTTTAATGTAAACCTATGTTGCCTCAGTCTCTGATAGAGATAGGGGATAAACTCTCCAGGTTCCATGCCAGGATGAAGTGAAATGGTGCAGTAAAATAGCCAATGAGACTATCGACATTGATCTGGGGCACCATGCAAAATCTCACCTTGTGGGGTATCCTTGATCATTAGGAAGGTGAGAGATCAGCCTATAACTACACAGGGGGAACTTGTTAATGATCTCAAGGCAGCTGGGACCACAGTCACCAATAAAACCATTGGTAACACATTACGCCATAAAGGTTTAAAATCCTGCAGTGCCCGCAAGGTTCCCCTGCTCAATTAGGCACATGTGCAAGTCCGTCTGAAGTTTGCCAACACCTCGATGACTCAGTGATTGGGAGAAGGTGCTGTGGTCAGATGAGACAAAAAATTGAGCTCTTTGGCGTTAACTCAACTCGCCGTGTTTGGAGGAAGAGACATGTTGCCTATGATTCAAAGAGCATCTTCCCCACTGTCAAGCATGCAGGTGGAAACATTATGTTTTGGGGGTGTTTCTCTGCTAAGGGCACAGGACTACTTCACCGCAGCAATGGGAGAATGTATGGAGCCATGAGCTATAAAATCCTTAGTGACAACCTCCTTCCCTCCACCAGGACATTAAAAATGGGTCTTGGCTGGGTCTTCCAGCAAGACAATGACCCAAAACATACAGCCAAGGCAACAAATGAGTGGCTTGAAAAGAAGCACATTAAGGTCATGGAGTGGCCTAGCCAGTCTCCATACCTTAATCCCTTAGAAAACTTATGGAGGGAGTTGAAGCTCCAAGTTGCCAAGCGACAGCCTCAAAATCTTAATGATTTAGAGATGATCTGCAAAGAGGAGTGGACCAAAATTCTTCCTGACATGTGCGCATACCTCATCATCAACTACCAAAAAATATGACTGCTGTGCTTTCCAGCAAGGGTTTTTGCCACCAGATATTAAGTCTTGTTTGCCAGAGGGAACAAATACTTATTTCTCACTGTAAAATACAAATACATTTATATAATTTATACAATGTCATTTTCTGGATTTTATTTTTGATATTCTATCTCTCAATGTTAAAATTAACTTACCCTTAAAATTTTAAACTGTTCATGTCTTTGTCAGTGGGCAAACTTACAAAATCAGCAAGGGATCAAATACTTATTTCCTCCTCTGTAATATGGACCGACAGGTCTTCCACTACTCCCAACCCAGCAGATGGACACCAAACTTGGAGTGTTCACATTTAAACAAATGATGGCCTGACACCACCTAAATTTCATGAGAGTAGAAATAGTATAATTGGGACTGACACGTCTTCCACTACAGCTAACCCAGCAGATGTAGACCAACCATGACTGTTCACATTTCCACAAATTTGTGTTAGCAGCAGCATCAGCAGCAGCAACAGCTGGCACAGAAGCCACACTAAAGATATCACAGAATGCAGTTACTCTACAATAATGTGGCATACTAAAAAATGCATATCGCCTAGTTTGTATAGTCTGCGATTGGGGTGCAAAAGTCACCATGGCTTGTTCATCTTGTTGAAAGTTAGGCGGCCTACATTTTCAGGGTACCACCGGCTGCGCTTATCCGTCAAGATACCACCAGCAGCTTTGAAGACACGTTCTTAGAGAACTCTGGCTGCCGGGCATGATAAAACCTCCAAGGCGCGTGAAGAGAGCTCAGACTTCTTATCCATTTTGGAAGACTAAAATGTGAAAGGGTTCAAATCCTCAATGATGGTATTGATATTCAGTTCTAGATCCTCTTGCACCATCCTCTCCATTCATTCACCAAGTGTAAGACTTGGACTCTTTTGTGCTGGTGCAACGAGCTGGCCTAAAAAAAGTGTCAAAGGATTCACGTTCAAGAAGTTTGTTAACTCTTCAGGTGCTTCACAGGAATTTTTTGAATGTTTAAAAAAAATGAACATTTCACTTTTTTTCACAAAAAAATTACTTCAGGTCCAATTTTTTTATTTTACCAAGGGTAACAAGAGAAATTGGACTGCAAAAGTTATTGTGCAATTTGTCCTGAGTACGCTGATACCTGATATGTGGGGGGAACCACTGTTTCGGCACATGGCAGAGCTCAGAAGGGAAGGAGCGCCGTTTGACTCTTTCAACGCAAAATTGGCTGGAATACAGATCGGACGCCATGTCACTTTTGGAGAGCCCCTGATGTGCCTAAACAGTGGAACCCCCCCACAAATGACACCATTTTGGAAACTAGACCCCCCCAAGGAACTTATCTAGATGTGTGGTGAGAACTTTGAACCCCCAAGGGCTTCACAAAAGTTTATAACGTACAGCCGTACAATTAAAAAAATCATATTTTTCCCACAAAAATGATCTTTTCACCCCCAATTTTTATTTTCCCAAGGGTAACAGGACCCCAAAAGTTATTGTGCAATTTGTCCTGAGTACGCTGATTGATACCCCATATGTGGGGGTAAACGACTATTTGGGCGCATGGCAGAGCTCGGAAGGGAAGCAGCGCCATTTGACTTTTTTGGCTGGAACTGAGATTGGACAACATGTCACGTTTGGAAAGCCCCTGATGTGCCTAAACAGTGGAAACCCCCCACAAATGACACCATTTTGGAAACTAGATCCCCCAAGGAAATTATCTAGATGTGTGGTGCGAACGTTGAATCCTCAGGGGCTTCACAGAAGTTTATAACGTACAGCTGTAAAATTAAAAAATCATATTTTTTCCACAAAAATGATCTTTTCACCCACAATTTTTATTTTCCAAGGGTAACAGGATGACAAAAGTTATTGTGCAATTTGTTCTGAGTATGCTGATACCCCACATGTGGGGGTAAACTTCCATTTGGGCGCATAGCAGAGCTCAGAAGGAGCACCATTTAACTTTTTTGGCTAGAATTGAGATCAGACGCCATGCCGCGTTTGGAAAGCCCCTGATGTGCCTAAACAGTGGAAACCCCCTAAAAGTGACACCATTTTGGAAATTAGACCTTCAAAGGAACTTATCTAGATGTGTGGTGAGCACTTTGACCCCCTAAGGGTTTCACAGAAGTTTATAACGCCCAGGCGTGAAAATAAAAAATCATATTTTTTCCACAAACATGATCTTTTATTCCCCAATTTTTTTATTTTCCCAAGAGTAACAGGAGAAATTTGACCCCAAACGTTGTTGTCCAATTTGTTCTGAGTATGCTGATATCCCATATGTGGGAGAAAACTACTGTATGGGCACACGTCGGGGCTTGGAAGGAAAGTAGTGACTTTTGGAATACAGACTTTGATGGAATGGTGTTCGGGTGTCATGTTGCCTTTGGAGAGCCCCTGATGTGCCTAAACTGTTGAAACCCCCCACAAGTGACCCCATTTTGGAAACTAGACCTCCCAAGGAACTTATCTAGATGTGTGGTGAGCACTTTGAACCCCCCAGTGCTTCACAGAACTTTATAACATAGAGCCATAAAAATAAAAAATTATATTTTTTTCCACAAAAATTATCTTTTTTACCCAATTTTTTATTTTCCCAAAAGTAACAGGAGAAATTGGACCCCAAAAGTTGTTGTGCAATTTGTCCTGAGTAGGCTGACACCCCTTGTGTGGGGGTAAACCACTGTTTCTACGCATGGCACAGCTTGGAAGGGAAGGAGCACCGTTTGACTTTTTCAACACAGAATTCTGCGTTCTGCGTGTGTTAAAATTGATAAAGCGTTTTTTTCTTCGGGTCAGTACGATTACAGTGATACCTTATTTATGTCTTTTTTTATGTTTTGGCGCTTTTATGCAATGAAAACAATTTTATATAAAAAATAATTATTTTTGCATCTCTTTATTCTGCGAGCTCCAACTTTTTTTGCTGATGATGCTGTATGTTGGCTCGTTTTTTGCGGGACAAGATGACGTTTTCAGCGGTACCATGGTTATTTATATCCATCCTTTTGATCGCGCGCTATTGCATTTTTTGTTCGGTGGTATGATGATAAAGCATTGTTTTTTGCTTTGTTTTTTATTTTTATTTTTTAAGGGGTTCACTAAAGGGGTTAACTAGTGGGACAGTTTTATAGGGCGGGTCGTTACGGAATACTAAATATGTGTACTTTTATTGTTTTTTTGTTTTTTTTAATTTCCAAAAAATGAATTTATTAGGGAATATTTTTTTTTTAAATTTATTTAGGGATTTTTTATAAATTATTTTTACACGTATTTTTTTTGACTTTATTGTCCCAGGGGGATATTACTGTAATGTGTCAGATCGCTGATCTGACAATTTGCACAGCACTCTGTCAGATCAGCGATCTTACAGGCGCTGTTGCAGGCTTTCTCAGCCCTGCTCTCTGCAGGCACTGAGGAAGCTGCCTCCCTACAGGCCCCCAAAGGCCCCCACGGCCATTTTGGATCCAGGAGCCAGCAGGGAAGGAGACCCTCGGAGCAGAATGGCACATCGCGCTGCTCCAGGGGTCTCAGGGAAGCACGCCGGGAGCCCCCTCCCTGCTGATACTTCCCTAATCCCCCGGTACACTGCAATCATGTTTGATCACAGTGTGCCAGGGGTTAATGTTCTGGGGGCTGTCCGTGACCGCCCCTGACACATAGTGCCGGGTGTCAGCTGTGATAATCATCTGACACCCGGCCGCGATCAGCGGCACTGCTGATCACTTAGACGTAATATCATATGGGCCCGGGTACCATGGACGGGATAGTACGTCTGATGTCAGAAAGGGGTTAATCTGTCCTGAAGTGGCACCTGGCGTTCATCAGGAGCCAAGTCTAACCTCGCCATCAGAGATTCTAGTGAACAGTCAGTCAGGTGATCGCTTAGTCACGCTCCTCCAGGCTCTCTGCGGTCCATGACACAGTGATTCCACAAATCACGTCTGTGACAGTTTGGACCCTGCTGGATCCCAGATCCTGTCTGATCAGATCATGTACCATGAGTGCTGTCAACAGAAAAGCATACAAGAGAAGTTGTCTATGCAGTTGGAGTCCCTGACTACCAAGATGGAGTCCTTAAACATCTCTCCAGAGTCTCCTCACGTTCATGCAGCCAGGTCTTCTCCTCAGTCAGTCTGCTTAGTTTGAGCTTCAGCTCCTCCACGCTTTGAAGGCAATGCTAAGCTCTGCCGTGGGTTCATCAATCAGTGCCGGCAACATTTTGAACTCCTTCCTCATCACTTCCAGTCAGACCTCACAAAGGTAACATTCCTTATGTCACATCTTGGAGGTGAGGCCCTAGGGTGGTTGAATCCTTTATGGGAGAGAGAGGACCCTATCATCTCCAATTTCTCCATATTCATAGAGGCCTTTCGCAAAGTTTTTGATGAACCCAGGCAAGCCACCTCATCAGCTTCAGCTTCTTCGCTGACACCAGTCTCATATTATCCCACTCATCTGTGGAATAATATGCAGTATGCTTCTGTACTCTGGCTTCCAAGCTCCGTTGGAATAACAAGGCATTGGTGGTAACATTCTGGGAGGGGCTCTCTGGAAGCATAAGGGATCATAAAGGATGAGCTAGCAGGTCACGACCTACCAACTACCTTCAACGACCTGGTCTCTTAGTTATCTGTATAGACCTTCATTTCCAGGAGCACACCTGTGAGGTGGCACGTGAAAGAAGATCACGGCATCTGGTTCCATCCTTTCAGAGACTGCTTGTTCCTCCACCCTCCCTTGTCAAGGCCTCACCAGAACCCATGCAGGTCGACCGCTTTGCTCTTGCCAGTCAGCGACAGAAGGATCGCCATGCTAAAGGCCACCTGTATTGTGGTGACACAGGTTACATCATTAGATCCTGTCCTGTAAGGCCACAAAACTCCAGCGTCTAGGATCGGTAGGAGAGGCCTTTCTAGACAGAAAAGACTCCTCTGAAGCTCTGATTCTTACTGTGGCCGTGACAACTGGTGAATCCCAGTTTGTTGAGACAACGTAGGTGGATTCTTGGGCAGCGGGGAACTTGTCCTCCAGGCTGTAGTGGATCGCTTCCAAATTTCTGTCCGTCCACTTCAAAACCCTCTGGCCATAACTCTTTTGATGGGAGAACTCTTCGAGAGGCGGTTCGTCTGGTTACTGAGCCACTTGTGGTCTATATTGGGATGCTTCACACAGAGAAGATTGTTATGAACTGGTCATCGAGGAGGATGGCAGGAATAGGCTAGGCCACCAGGAAACCAGAAAGATTGCAGACCCCTAATCCTAACAACACAACTAGCAGTAGCCGTGGGACATACCTACGATGCCCTAGACGCCTCGGCACAGCCGGAGAGCTAACTAAGCCTAAAGCAAGAAAGGTGAAATTTAAACTGCCCCGGAGTAGAACCCCAAAGGAATAGATAGCCCCTAAACATATATTGTTGGTGAGACAAGATGAGACACAAACGCAGGCAGAAAATAGACTGAGCAAATGATGGAGCCCAAACTGACTGCATAGGATAGGAAAGGAAAAACCCTGTCTGCAATCACGCAAAAACCCTCCTCACGACCTCCCCCCCACTTTATCAGCATTCTGGTATGAACTGGCAGCAAAGTAAAAGAGACTAATATAACAGGGGACTGAACAAACTGACACAAGCTGTAACATATGGAGCGGTGTCCAGCACTGCCCCAGCAGGGAGCGCGCTGAACCCTCACAGCAAAGCAGAAAGAGGCAAAACCAGATCAGATGCAAAGGATTAGCAAATGAACAACTTAACTGAAAAATGCAGGATCAGGCAGGAGACAGCAGACCTCAGAATGCACAGGAAGAAACTAATCAGCAGCCACTGAAGGATGCCTGCTCACTTAAATACTCCAGTCAGTAACCCCTGATTTCCAGTCATCGTCATCAGGTGCCAGACTTCGGCCAGCTCCACTACCCACAGTAACCACCAGAGGGAGCCCCGACTCAGAAGTCAAATTGAGAGAGTTCACAACAGAAGATAGTCTTCTATGTTCTTCCTCACATGTCTCACTCCTGTCTCTTAGGTTTGCCATGGCTACAACAACACAAACCTGTGTTGGACTGGGAAACTGGAGAGGTGCTCCGCTGGGAAAATTCCTGTCATGAGAGATGTCTGGTTCCAGTTCGTCTGACTAAGGTCCTGTCTTCTCCTGCATCACTGCCCAGTTTGCCATCTGCATATTGGTCCTTTGCTGATGTTTTTGACAAGAAGGAAGCAGAGACTTTGCCGCCCCACAGGCCATATGACTTTCCTATTGACTTAATTCCTGGATCTACATCCCCTAGAGGTCGAATTTACCCTCTGTCCCCAGCCGAAGCTAAAGCCATGTCAGACTACATTCGGGAGAATTTAGCCTGGGGGTTCATTCAGAAGTCCTCCTCTCCTGCTGGGGCTGGGTTTTTCTTCATTAAGAAGAAGGACGGAACACTCAGACCCTGTATAGACTATCGGGGCCTCAACCAGATCACAGTGAAGAATAGATACCTTATCCTATTAACTCCTGAGTTGTTTGACTTGTTAACAGTTGACAGGATCTTCACCAAATTGGATCTGAGGGACGCCTACAATCGGATCCGCATTCGCCGGGTAGACGAATGGAAGACTCCTTTCAATACCAGGGATGGACACTATGAATACCTCGTTATGCCCTTCGATTTCAGTAATGCACCGGCTGTTTTCTAAGAGTTCGTCAATGATATCTTCCGGGACCTGCATTATTCCTGCGTTGTGGTGTACCTGGACGATAATCTGGTATTTTCCCTGGATCTGTTCTCCCACAGATGAGCTGTTCGGCAAGTTCTTCAGCATCTTAGGGAGAATCACCTTTACGCCAAGTATGAGAATTGCATTTTTGAACAGTCCTCTCTTCCCTTCTTGAGTTACATTATCTCAGATACCGGACTCAGGATGGATCCTGAGAAAGTTGCTTCCATCCTTAAATGGCAGCTGCCCATTGGAGTCAAAGCAATCCAAAGATTCCTTGACTTTGCTAATTATTATCGACAATTTATTCCTCACTTCTCCACTGCTCCCATCTCTGCTATGACCCAAAAGGGAGCTGATCCAAAGAACTGATCCTCCGAGGCTGAAGAGGCTTCCCACTCTCTTAAATGGTTCTTTTCCACCACACCCATTCTGCATCATCCAGATCTGAACAAACAGTTCTTCCTTGAGGTGGATGCATCCTCATTAGGGGCCGGAGCAGTGCTTACTCAGAAGTCCTGCTCCAGTCGCCGTGTGTCCTGAGGTTTCTTATCCAAGGCCTTCTTCGCTCCAGAGCGTAACTACTCCATCGGGGACCGGGAGTTGCTCGCCATTAAGATGACATTGGAGGAGTGGTGATACCTGCTGGCTGGAGGGCGCAGTCTATCCAGTAGTTATCTACACAGACAATTAGAACCTGGCATATCTCCCGTCTGCCCAGAGACTTAATCCTCGCCAAGTTAGGTGGTCTTTCTTTTATGACCGCTTTAACTTTCTTTTACATTTCAGATCCGGTGACAAGAATGTCAGAGCTGATGCCCTCTCTCGCTCATTACTGTCTGCATACCAAGAGAAGGACCCTTAATTTATCATTGATGGTTACTGTCGCTCCAGTCAGCCTGTCACAAATTTCCCCAGGAAAGACCCTTGTGGGTGAATTTGAGAAGGAGCGGGTTTTGTCTTGAGGCCACTCGTCCAAAGTGACTGGTCACGCGGGACAAAGGAAGACATTACAATTGATCTCTCATCACTACTGGTGGCTATCCATGAGGAGGGAGATCTTATGCTTATGCTTATGCTTATGTGGCTGCGTGTCCGATTTGTGCCTGCAATAAAGTTCCTAGATGACTTCCTTCCGGTTCTCTCCTGCCGTTACCCGTACCGTCTGGTCCATGGCAGCACATAGCAAGGGACTTCATTATGGATTTGCCAGTTTCCGAGGGCTGCACCGTCATCTGGGTAGTCGTGGATCACTTCTACAAAATAGCGCATTTTACACAGTTGTCTGCTCTTCCATCCGCTCCTGAATTGGCTGACAGCTTCATCAATCATATTTTCCACCTGCATGGATTTCCTCATCATATCGTGTCCGATTGAGGTTCGCAGTTCACTTCCAGATTCTGGCAAGTGCTCTGTAAACATCTGGATATCATCTTGGATTTCTCCTTGGCCTATCATCCTCAGTCCAATGGACAAGTGGAGTGTGTCAACCAGGTCCTGGGCAACTACCTGCGACATTTCGTCAATGCCCACCATAATGATTGGGCAAAATTACTTCCCTGAGTTCTCACACAACAATCATGTTGGTGAAGCCTTGGGAGAGCCTCCATTCTACATTGTATTCGGTCGGCAACCTGAGTTTCACTTCCCGGTGATGGTTCCTTCTGATGTCCCTGCGGCAGATGTCCTTTCCAAGGATTTTGTAAAGTTGTGGAAGGATATCAAGCCACTGTAGAAGCATCCTCCACTATTATGAAGAGACATGTAGATAAAAGGCGTCTGGATCCTCCATGCTTCCTCCCTGGTGACAAGGTGTGGCCCTCGACCAGGTACATCCGGCTGAAGGTTCCCTCGTACAAGTTGGGTCCTCGTTTTATAGGGCTTTTAGAGGCGGTGAAGTGGATCAATGAGGTCTCATATAAACTAAAGTTACCTTCTTCATTACAGATTCCAAATGCTTTCCATGTATCCCTGAGGAAGCCAGTCATCCTGAGCCACTTCTTCAAGGATCCCAGTACCAAACCCATGCCAACTGCCTTAGATGATGTTTTTGAAGTGGAAAACATCTTGGCCATGAGGCAAAATCTTCTTCCTGGTTGACTGGAAAGGATTTGGAAAGATCCTGGGAGCCTAAGGGGAATATTCACGCTCCGATTCTTCTCCGGAACTTCCTAGACGGCCTGAAGAGGAGGGGGCGTAAAGGGGGGTACTGTTAGCACCACGCCTGATCCCTGCTCTGACAGGCAGGTTCTCCGGCATGTCTCTTCACTCACCCATGCTGCAGACAGTTCTTCCCTTCCCCATGCTCTTCATGTTTCCATTCGGTTCTTTAGCCATGTCCTTAGGGCACACCCTTGTGCGCTCCCGCCCTCTTAAAGGGTCAGCGTGTGCACTTGCTATTTCTTCCCCAGCCAATGACTGTGGGACATTATGTATATATTGCTTCCTCCCCACTGGGGAGGTGCCTGAGCAACCTTACTGTTTACTGTCTATGTTGTGTAAGGTTGCATACCAGTGCAAATCCTGTTTGCTGCACTCTGATGCAAATCCTGCCTGCTGCACTCTGATGCAAATCCTGCCTGTCGCACTCTGATGCAAATCCTGCCTCCCGCACTCTGATGCAAATCCTGCCTGCTGAACTCTAAGTGCAAATCCTGCTTGCTGCACTCTGATGCAGACCCTGTCTGCTGCATTCTGACACAAACTCTGTCTGCTGCACTCGGATACAAACTTGGTCAGCTGCACTCTGATGCAAGCTCTGCCTGATGCTCCATTCAGTCTGTCCTTTTGGGTCCAGTTGCTGCATGACCATTGGTCTGTTCTGGAGTGGCACCTGGCCTTCATCAGGAGCCAAGTCTAACCTTACCATCAGAGGCTCTAGTAAACAGTCAGGTGATCGCTTAGTCATGCCCCTCCAGGCTCTCTGCAGTCCGTGGCACAGTGGTTCCACAAACCATGTCTGTCACACATTAATTACAGCTGACGGTGGGCTCTCAGTCAGCGTGACTGGAGCGGGTAAAGAACCCGAGGTTCTACAGTCGAAGACCTGCATCTCAATAGTTGGCACAGTAACGGAGGAGGAGGAAGAAGCAGATGCGATTGATGGGGTGGCTGATGATTGTTGAGGCCCTCTGGTCCGTATTTTAGTTCAGTGGGATTCCCAGAGTAACATCTGTTGATTGCGCATGTGAAGGTTCATACATGTACTAGTCAAATTTATGCACTTTTTACCTCTACTCAGTTGATTTTTGCAAAGGTAGCAGATTGCGTGAGTTGGCTCATCCTTTTCAGTGTCAAAAAAGGCCCAGGCTAGGCAACCCTTGCCACCCCTGTGAGCTGCAGACCGGTGGATGCTGCTGGTCATAGTCACAGTTGTTGCTGAGGATGCATTGCTCGTCGTGGCTGCATCACTACGTGTCTACAACGTACGGCGCAACGTAACCTTTTCATCCTCTTCAGATGGCCTACTCAGCTGTGTGCCTCTATGTTCACGCCAGGTGGAATCTAACACCTCATCATCATCCTCTGTGTTATCACATTCCTTGCTCTTTGAGTCACCCTCCTCCTCCTCCTGCCCTGACAGCACAATACAGTCCGGATGAGCCTCAGATATCTGAGTGTCATCAGAATCACCTCCCTCCCCGGGGGTTAACATCTGATGACAAGGGTCAGGATGCTGCGCGGACCCTACTTCATCCTGACCCAGATCCAAGCTAAAAAAAATTTTGTTCAACAGTTCATATTCCCTCCTCTTGACTCTGTGAAGCTTTTGAGTACACGTCTGATGACCGTGGCATAGAATGTGTGGACAGCTCTTCACACTCACCCATCTGTGGTTCCGTACAATCAGTTTTATGGTTGGAGAGTTGGGAAGCGGGGGGAAGCAAGTGTAATTTGGGTGCCATCTCTGTGGACTGTATTGGATGTGATTTTGAGGTGGAGGAAGAGGATGAAAGGCCACTTAAAGCTGCGCTTGCCATCTACTCGAGCTCATGCTCTTTCTGGGTCTCATCAACAAGGTGTGCATCTGCCAAAGAAAGGTAGTGGAGTAGCCCGTTCAGTAACAGAAAATGTCAGTTGTCTTTGCATAGGACGTGACGTTGTTGGTTCACTAGAGCTTTCACATTACCACCTACCCCACCTACCCCACCTATGCCTTGAACACAAGCCTAATTCCCCTTCCTTCACAGCCTCGCTTTTTCCCACTCATGTTGCTCAGGCAGTGTGGTAGGAGCAGAGCATTAGCAACAAAAAATTAGATTTTTAACTCTGCAACAGCTCTGCAAACAGCTAAATTTCAGCGGCAGTAAATTACAAGGTGAAATATGGCTTGCTGAATCATGTTAGTCACAGAAGAAAGAATTGTTTGAGTGTGGATGAGGCCTGTATGACAAAGAAGATATGCTACGAACAATTTGAAAGTGAGATGTCCCCTACTGTATGACACTAGTAACAGAAGAATTTTTTGGTGGCCAACGGATCAGACCTCTATAACTCACTAGATGCTACAAACAATTTTAAAGTCAGGTTCCTTACTGTATGACATTTAACAGCAGAAAAAATAGTTGGGTTATGTGTGTGAGATCTCCTGACAGCTTAAAGGGAATCTGTCACCAGTTTTTTGGCCTGTCAACTAAAAAAATCATCTAATAGAGTGTGAGGTATACATTCCCCAACTACTTGTGAAACCCCCAGACTCCCCATGAATCCCCCATAAAAACCTTTTATGTTGCTTCCGCGCGGTTTGGTAATATCCTCGGTCTGGTCCCTTTCTCCACCCCAAATCGGCATGCTGTACGCATTCCGTGCTGTGAATAGCATTATCCGTGTACAGATCCCGTGCGTGCGCATTCAATTTGCCTCCCGCATGTGCGCAGTATTCTTTGCTCAACTGCGGGCAAAGCCGAAAAAGCATTAGTGCGCATGCGCCGGTGAACTATGTCCTGGGAACACAACTAAATACTTCCGGGACATAGTAAATCCGTTATACTTATACATGGTTATTAGATCACCCCTTAGTCGTCTTTTTTCTTCACTAAATAATCCTAATTTTGCTAATCTCTCTGGGTATTGTAGTTCCCCCATCCCCTTTATTAATTTTGTTGCCCTCCTTTGTACTCGCTCTACACTGTGTTCCAAAATATTATGCAAAAAGAGTTAGGAGTGATAAGGTTAGAATTTTTTTGTTTGTCATTTAAACTCATTGATGGTGATGTGTGTCAGGGCTCTTTATATCACTGAAAGCAATTGCAGATACCTGTGCAAATTAGTTTGGCATGTGTGTCCAGATAAAGGCAAGACTACTTAAGAAGGCTGTTTCACATTATTAAGCAGCCTACATTTTTTGACAAAATGGGAAAGAAAAAGGATGTGTCGGCTGCTGAGAGGCAACAAATTGTGGAGTATTTAGGTCAAGGCATGATTACAATCAACATTACCAAGACACTTCATCGTGATCATCGCACAATCAAGAAGTATGTAGCTGATTCCCAGCACACACGTGTGCGTGCTGATAAGGAAACATTGAGGACTCTTTCCAACAGGCAATTGCGTCAGGTTAAAAGAGCAGCTGCAAAAATACCTTGTCATAGCAGTAAACAAGTTTTTGAAGCTGCTGGTGCCTCCAACGTCCCCCGAACAACAAGATGCAGGGTCCTTCAGAGGTTTGCAGCTGTGCGTAAGCCATCCTGTCGACCACCTCTATCCACTGCACACAAACAGAAACGGCTCCAGTGGGCCAAATGATACATGAAGACTGACTTCCAAACTGTTTTGTTCACCGATGAGTGCCGTGCAACGCTCGATGGTCCAGATGAATGGAGTGGAGGATGGCTGGTTGATGGACACCCCATGAAAACACGGCTAAGGCGCCAACAAGGAGGAGGTGGAGTAATGTTTTGGGCTGGAATCATGGGAGAGAGATTGTCGGCCCCTTTAGGATCCCTGAAGGGGTAAAGATGAACTCCATAATCTATGTGGAGTTTCTAAAACAGCACTTCCTGCCATGGTTCAAGAGGAAGAACCGTGCTTTCCGCAGCAAGATCATTTTCATGCATGCTAATGCACCATCTCATGCTGCAAATAATACATCTGCATCTCTGGCTGCTGTGGGCATAAAAGAGGGCAAACTTATGGTGTGGCCACCATCTTCCCCTGACCTCAACCCCATTGAAAACCTCTGGAGCATCATCAAAAGGAGTGTCTATGATGGTGGGAGGCAGTTCACATGTAAGCAACAGCTCTGGGAGGGTATTCTGTCCACATGCAAAACAATTGAAGCACAAACCATCCAAAAACTGACAAATTCAATGGACGAGAGAGTTCAGAAGCTTCTTTCGAACAAGGGGTCCTATGTACAAATGTAACATCACCAAGAATAAAGTTTTGACTTGAAAACTGTTTGATTTCATTTTGTAATAAGCTGATAATGCTTATAATTTCACAATTGACCATTTTTTGGTTCAATATAAAAATAAAAAGGTTGAAAACTCTGCTGTGCATAATAATTTGGAACATGCATTTTGAGTGTTTCTTATTTTTAAAAATATATTGTTTTCATAGGCAGTTTGTTCAAAAACATTGCAATTATACTAGAATATTAGATGACTGGAAAATAACAATGACTGAAATTCATATAGGTAATTTAGAGAAAATATGAGGAAATATTTTTTGCACAATAATTTGGAACACAGTGTAGTTCTATTATATCCTTCTTGAGCACCGGTGCCCAAAACTGTACACAGTACTCCATGTGCCGTCTAACCAGGGATTTCTGCAGAGGCAGTATAATGCTCTCATCCTGTGTATCCAGACCTCTTTTGATGCACCCCATGATCCTGTTTTCCTTGGCAGTCGCTGCCTGGCACTGGCTGCTCCAGGTAAGTTTATCATTAACTAGGATCCCCAAGACCTTTTCCATGTCAGAATTACCCAGTGGTTTTCCGTTCAGTGTGTAATGGTGATCTTGATTCCTTCTTCCCATGTGTATAACCTTACATTTATCATTGTTAAACCGCATCTGCCACTTTTCGGCCCAAGTTTCCAACTTATCCAGATCCATCTGTAGCAGAATACTATCTTCTGTTGTATTGACTTCTATACAAAATTTTGTATCATCTGCAAATATTGATATTTTACTGTGCAAACCTTCTACCAGATCGATAATAATTATGTTGAAGAGAATAGGTCCCAACACCAACCCCTGCGGTACCCCATTAGTAACAGCGACCCAGTTAGAGAATATACCATTTATAAGCACCATGTGCATTCTATCATTAAGCCAGTTACTTACCCATTTACACAGATTTTCCCCCAGACCCAGCATTCTCATTTTATGTACCAACCTATTGTGTGGCCCGGTATCAAACGGTTTGGAAAAATCAAGATATACCACGTCCAATGACTCACCTTGGTCCAGTCTATAGCTTATCTCTTCATAAAAACTGATTGGTTTGACAGGAGCGATTCCTCATGAATTCATGCTGATATGGAGTTAAACAGTTATTCTCATTGAGATAATCCAGAATAACACCCCTCAGGAAGCCTTCAAATATTTTACCAACAATAGAGGTTAGACTTACTGGCCTATAATTTCCAGGTTCACTTTTAGAGCCCTTTTTGAATATTGATACCTCGTTTGCTATGCGCCAGTCCTGTGGAATACACCCCGTCTCTATAGAGTCCCTAAATAAAAGAATTAATGGTTTGTCTATTACATTACTTAGTACTCTTAGTACTTGTGGGTGTATGCCATCCGGACCCGGAGATTTATCTATTTTTATCTTATTTAGCCGTTTTGCACCTCATCTTGGGTTAGATTGGTGACCCTTAATATAGGGTTTTCATTGTCTCTCGGCATTTCACCTAGCATTTTATTTTCCACCGTGAATACCGTGGAGAAGAAGGTGTTTAACCCCTTCACGACCTTTGACGCCACGTAGGCGTCATGAAAAGTCGTGCCAGAACGACCCATGACGCCTATGTGGCGTCATGACTTTAAAGCCCCCCTGCGGGTCGGGTGACCTAGGTCACTGAAAGGTCACCCGACCCGCAGATACAGGGGGCTTTGTTCTTCGCCACAGGGGGCGTGGCTTTGCTCCCACGTGGCTACGATCGCTCTGATTGGCTGTTAAAAGTGAAACAGCCAATCAGAGCGATAGTAATATTTCATCAATGAAAATTGATGAAATATTACAATCCAGCCATGGCCGATGCTGCTGTAGCAACGGACATGGCTGGAGACACCGATTCCACCCCCCCACCGGCGATCGCCCCCCCCGCAACTGAAATGACAGCGGCGATCTGCCGCCGCTGTCATCATCTGCCCCCCTCCCATTCCCTCTGCTCCCCGCCAGCTTCCGATAACCCCCTCACCCCATCTCACCTCCCCCGGCACCTTCTAAGTCCCACTGTCGCTCCCGGTTGCCGGCGGGTCCGGTTCATGGGCGCCGCCATCTTGAAAATGGCGGGCGCATGCGCAGTGCGCCCGCCCGAATCTGCCAGCTGCAGATTCCATTCTTTCATTTTGATCACTCTCACAGTGATCAAAATGAAAGAAAAAGTAAATAAACCCCCCGATTATCACCCCCATAGGTAGGCACAACTAATAAAGTAAAGAAAATATTTTTATTTTTATTTTTCCATTAGGGTTAGGGTTAGGGTTGAAAAGAGGGTTAGGGTTAGGGTTAGGGTTGAAAAGAGGGTTAGGGTTACGGTTGGAAAGAGGGTTAGGGTTGGATAGAGGGTTAGGGTTAGGGTTGGAAAGAGGGTTAGGGTTGGAAAGAGGGTTAGGGTTAGGGTTGGAAAGAGGGTTAGGGTTAGGGTTGGAAAGAGGGTTAGGGTTGGAAAGAGGGTTAGGGTTGGAAAGAGGGTTAGGGTTGGAAAGAGGGTTAGGGTTGGAAAGAGGGTTAGGGTTGGAAAGAGGGTTAGGGTTGAATTAGGGTTAGGGTTGGAATTAGGGTTAGGGTTGGAATTAGGGTTAGGGTTGGAATTAGGATTAGAATTAGGGTTAGGGTTGGAATTAGGGTTAGCATTGGAATTAGGGTTAGGCTTGTGGTTAGGGATGTGTTAGGGTTAGGGCTGTGGTTAGGGGTGTGTTGGGGTTAGGGTTGGAGTTAGAATTGAGGGGTTTCCACTGTTTAGGCACATCAGGGGGTCTCCAAACGCAACATGGTGCAACCATTGATTCCAGCCAATTTTGCGTTCAAAAAGTCAAACGGTGCATCCTCCCTTCCAAGCCCTGACATGTGCCCAAACAGTGGTTTACCCCAACATATGGGGTATCAGCGTACTCAGGAAAAATTGCACAACAACTTTTGGGGACTAATTTCCCGTGTTACCCTTGGGAAAATAAAAAATTGGGGGCTAAAAAATTATTTTTGTGGAAAAAAAATGATTTTTTCATTTTCACGTCTCTGCATTATAAACTTCTGTGAAGCACTTGGGGGTTCAAAGTGCTCACAACACATCTTACATACATTCCTTGGAAGGTCTAGTTTCCAAAATGGGGTCATTTGTGGGGGGTTTCCACTGTTTAGGCACATCAGGGGGTCTCCAAACGCGACATGGTGCAACCATTGATTCCAGCCAATTTTGCGTTCAAAAAGTCAAACAGTGCATCCTCCCTTCCAAGCCCTGACATGTGCCCAAACAGTGGTTTACCCCAACATATGGGGTATCAGCGTACTCAGGAAAAATTGCACAACAACATTTGGGGACTAATTTCCCGTGTTACCCTTGGGAAAATAAAAAATTGGGGGCTAAAAAATTATTTTTGTGGAAAAAAATGATTTTTTCATTTTCACGTCTCTGCATTATAAACTTCTGTGAAGCACTTGGGGGTTCAAAGTGCTCACAACACATCTTACATACGTTCCTTGGAAGGTCTAGTTTCCAAAATGGGGTCACTTGTGGGGGGTTTCCACTGTTTAGGCACATCAGGGGCTCTGCAAACATAATTACGACCGCAGACTATTCCATCAAAGTCTGCATTTCAAAACGTCACTACTTCCATTCCGAGCCCTGACGTGTGCCCAAACAATGGTTCCCCCCCACATATGGGGTACCAGCGTACTCAGGACAAACTGGACAACAACTTTTAGGGTCCAATTTCTCCTGTTACCCTTGTGAAAATAAAAAATTGAGAGCTAAAAAAATCATTTTTTGAGGAAAAAAAATTATTTTTTATTTTCATGGCTCTGCGTTATAATCTTCTGTGAAGCACTTGGGGGTTCAGT
The DNA here is from genome assembly GCF_039654945.1 of Dendrobates tinctorius. Classification (NCBI taxonomy): domain Eukaryota; kingdom Metazoa; phylum Chordata; class Amphibia; order Anura; family Dendrobatidae; genus Dendrobates; species Dendrobates tinctorius. The sequence continues at coordinate 1,325,302 of NW_027361821.1, forward strand.
GTGCTCACCACACATTTAGGCAACTTCCTTATGGGGTCTAGTTTCCAAAATGGGGTCACTTGTGGGGGGTTTCCACAGTTTAGGTACATCAAGGGCTCTGCAAATGTAACATGATGCCCGCAGACCATGCCATCAAAGTCAGCATTTCAAAATGTCACTACTTCCCTTCTGAGCCCTGACGTGTGCCCAAACAGTGGTTCCCCCCCACATATGGGGTATCAGCGTACTCAGGACAAACTGTACAACAACTTTTGGGGTCCAATTCATCCTGTTACTGTTGTGAAAAAAAATTGCGGGCTAAAAATCTTTTTTTTTTGAGGAAAAAAAATGATTTTTTATTTTCACGGCTCTGCGTTATAAACTTCTGTGAAGCACTTGGGGGTTCAAGGTGCTCACCACACATCTAGATAAGTTCCTTGGGGGTCTAGTTTCCAAAATGAGGTCACATGCCGGGGGTTTCTACTGTTTAGGCACACAGGGGCTCTGCAAATGTAACATGACACCCTCAGACCATGCCATCAAAGTCAGCATTTCAAAATGTCACTACCTCCCTGCTGAGCCCCGACGTGTGCCTAAACAGTTGTCCCCCCCACATATGGGGTACCAGTGTACTCAGGACTAACTGTACAACAACTTTTGGGGTCCAATTTATCCTGGTACCCCTGTGAAAATAAAAAATTGCGGACTAAAAATATTTTTTTTAAGAAAAAAAAATATTTTTTATTTTCACGGCTCTGCGTTATAAACTTCTGTGAAGCACCTGGGGGTTCAAAGTGCTCACTATGCATCTAGATAAGTTCATTAGGGGGTCTAGTTTCCATACTGGGGTCATTTGTAGGGGAGCTCCAAAGTTTAGGCACACAGGGGCTCTCCAAACACAACATGGTGTCCGCTAACGATTGGAGCTAATTTTCATTTCAAAAAGTCAAATGGCACTCCTTCCCTTCTGAGCCCTGCCGTGCGCCCAAACAGTGGTTCCCCCCCACATATGGGGTACCAGCGTACTCAGGACAAACTGGACAACAACTTTTGTGGTCCAATTTCTCCTGTTACCCTTGTGAAAATAAAAAATAGCGTGCTAAAAAATCTTTTTTGAGGAAAAAAAATGATTTTTTATTTTCACTGCTCTACGTTATAAACTTTTGTAAAGCACTTGGGGGTTCAAAGTGCTCCCTACACATCTAGATAAGTTCCTTAAGGGGTCTAGTTTCCAAAATGGTGTCACTTGTGGGGGAGCTCCAATGTTTAGGTACACAGGGGCTCTCCAAACGCGACATGGTGTCCGATAACGATTGGAGCGAATTTTCCATTCAAAAAGTCCATCCTTCACTTACGGACCCTGCCGTGCGCCCAAAGAGTGGTTTATGACCACATATAAGGTATCTGTGCACTCAGGAGAAATTGCCCAACACATTTTAGGATCCATTTTATCCTGTTGCCCATGTGAAAATGAAAAAACTGAGACCAAAAGAAAATTTTTGTGAAAAAAAAGTACTTTTTTTTTTTACCGATCAATTTGTGAAGCACCTGGGGGGTTCAAAGTGATCACTATGCATGTAGATAAGTTCCTTGGGGGGGGTCTAGTTTCCAAAATGGGGTCACTTGTGGGGATGCTCCAGTGCTTAGGCGCACAGCGACTCTCCAAACGCGACATGGCAAGCGCTAAATATTCCAGCATATTTTCCATTCAAAAAGTCAAATGTGCTCCTTCCCTTCCGAGCCCTGCCGTGCTCCAAAACAGTGGTTTATGACCACATATGAGGTATCAGTGTACTCAGGAGAAATTGCCCAACAAATTTTAGGATCCATTTTTCCTGTAGCCCATGTGAAAATGAAAAAAATTAATGATAAAAGAAAATTTGTGGTGCAAAAAATAAAATGTCCATTTTTTCCTTCCACGTTGCTTTAGTTCCTGTGAAGCACCTGAAGGGTTAATAATCTCCTAGAATGTAGTTTTGAGTAGCTTGAGGGGTGCAGTTTTTAGAATGGTGTCACTTTTGGGTATTTTCTGCCATATAGACCCCTCAAAGTGACTTCAAATGTGAGGTGGTCCCTAAAAAAAATGGTTTTGTAAATATTGTTGTAAAAATGAGAAATCGCTGGTCAACTTTTAACCCTTATAACTTCCTAACAAAAAAAAAATTGTTTCCAAAATTGTGCTGATGTAAAGTAGACATGTGGGAAATGTTATTTAGTAACTATTTTGTGTCACATCACTCTCTGGTTTAACAGAATAAAAATTCAAAATTTGAAAATTGCGAAATTTTCAAAATTTTCGCCAAATTTCTGTTTTTTTCACAAATAAACGCAAAAATTATCGACCTAAGTTTACCACTAACATGAAGCCTAATATGTCACGAAAAAACAATCTCAGAATCGCTAAGATGCGTTCCAGAAGTGTTCCAGAGTTATTACCTCATAAAGGGACACTGGTCAGAATTGCAAAAAATGGCCAGGTCATTAAGGTCAAAATAGGCTGGGTCATGAAGGGGTTAATATATTAGCTTTTTCCTCGTCATCTACAACCATTTTTTCCTCACAATTTTTTAAGGGGCCTAAACTAAATCAGCCAGGCTTTCTTGCAATAATGTCCTAAAGGCAAAAATTTGCACACCTTACAGCACGTGGTTTGGTGATGCTTTTCAAGCAGCTGGTCCTGGCTGTGCCCAATGATATTCTTGCTGAGGGAGACTCTTCGCTTTTCTGAGAAGGCACCTGGAATATGCAAGTTGTCCTCTTCAGTCTTCAATCCCTTGTTTGACGAAGCTTTCCAAGCAGCTTGTCCCGGCTGTACCCAACGACGTTCTTGCTGAGGGAGACTCTTCGCTTTTTCCAGAAGGCACCTGGAATATGCAAATTGTCCTCCTCAAGCTTCAATCCCTGGTTTAGCGATGCTTTCCAGGCAGCTGGTCCCGGCTGTACCCAACGATCTTCTTGCTGAGGGAGACTTTGCTTTTCCCAGAAGGCACCTAGAATATGCAAGTTGTCCTCCTCAAGCTTCAATTCCTAGTTTGGAGATGCTTTCCAAGAACGCTGGCGATGCTTTACAAGAACGCTACAAGCTCTGCAAACCCCTCCCCTCATCAAACACGTGGCAAACGCCCATGATACACCACCATTATCATTGCTGAAGTGCTGAAAATACTTTAGTGGCAACGCAAACATTTTCCCACACTTTTTACTGAATGTTACCGATTTTTTCCGATTTTATAAAATTTTGCTCGTGTTTCCGATCACGAATTCGAATGCGCCATATTCGTACTGAAGTTAAGTTTGGCGATCGAATTCCGAACAAATGCGCTCATCACTAGACATATTGTCCCACAGAGTTAGTCCCTTGTCTTAGGTGCAGTATGGAGTCAGTAGTTGAGTAAACGTGACCTAGTTCATTAAACACCTAGCGAAAGCTGACAGACAGAAGGCTAGAGAATTGTTTCTTTCCCAAAATGGCACAGCCCAAGCCAAAGCATTACCAGACAGTATTGAAAAAATATATGCCACTTTACACTTGTCTAAAGAAAAACACTGGGGAAACAATTCAAAATGTACAGTGCATTGATTTACAAAACCCTAACATGCTTTAGGATCTCCATTAAACCGTGAGGGTGCAGGTAAATGCGGAACAATTTCACAAACGGAATGTTGCTGCTTAGAATGTGGCAGGTGTTGAGGAGCTGGTGGAGAGACTGCAGAAGTCTGAGGCGTGCATCCATACAGGCACTGAGGTTTTGCACAACCTGGACAAGTTCATGTTAGTTAGCAGCCAGTTGTACCACAAGTCTAAGCCATTCATCTGTATCCCATGACAGATGTGTTGTCACTGGTACACTTTTCGAATCCATGGTCTTCGTATTCTGTTAAACTCATCAGGCAAGGTGGAGTCTTCAAACAGGCTATGGGTGTTGGTGCAGTAGATAGGTGGGGCACGCGGGATACTGACAGCACTATTTCACAGTATCAAATTGAGAAAAAGTTGCATAGGAAAAGGTAAAAACTTTTCTTTATTGAATAATCATTTCAATAAAATTTCAAATAAGCAAAAGAGGAATTGAAAGCGCACACATACGGCAGCCCAGTCCTGGTTTGCATTATCTTGTTTGTTACTGGTGTTGAGATCCTGTGCCTTCCCGCTATACATAACTGCATTGCTAGAAAACTGGCTACTGGTTCTGGGGTCTTGAAGGGGTGGAAAGGTAAATAAATATCAAGTCTTTCTGTCTGAAATCAGGGGAATGTCCATTTTGATCTTTGCTATGAGGCTTTCCTCTTCGATTTAGATCACTACCATTACAATTTAGAGGTCTTGTTTAGCAGAAAGTTAACCTTTAATTCCACCCATGAATATTTAATTAAACCATGATACATATTAGGGCGAGAAACTCGCGCATCAATACCCGGCGCTGACGCCGGCACTCGGACCGGAGTGTGCAGCTGAATGTATTTCTATGCAGCTGCACACTCCGGTCCCGAGTGTCGGTGGCAGCGCCGGGTATTGATACGAGAGACTCACGCGAGTTTCTCACATCACACTCGTAAGTCTGACCCGATCTTACACAATTAATCACACTTAGGACTTATGCACACCGTATAATTGGTCCGAGTGCGGTCCGACAAATGGTCGGTTCGCACCCGGACCAATGTTATGCTGTGGGCCCAAGGAATAAATCGCTGCATGCTCATGTTTGATGTGATGTTCGGATCACACTCAGCCATGCAAGTCAATGAGACTGTGAAAACCATTGGACTGCACTTGAATGAAATCTGAGTGCAGTCTGATTTCCACAGATTGGCACAATGGAAAAAATGGAGACTTTTTTTTCCATCTTCTCTTCATCCGAGAGAACTGGATAACTCTATGCTGACACTCTGATCAGAGTTTGATTTGCATAATCGGGTTGATTCTCTCGGATGAAAGAATAAACGGTTGTCTGCATCTGCCCTTGGGTAAAGGCCCCGTCACACTAAGCGATATCGCTAGCAATATCGCTATAACGTCACTGGTTTTGTGACGCAGCATATATCGCTGCATATATCGATATCGCTATGTGTGATACTTACCTCCGACCGGCTCCCCCGCTGGTTATCACTGATCGCGCGAGAACGTCCTGGGCCGTTTCTCGTCGGCCACTTCCTGCGGCGCTTCCTGCTGTGACGACGAACGACGCGTGGACGCAGGCGGGAGGACATCAGGATCGCCTCGTCTGACAGGTAAGTAGCGATCCATATCGTTGTCGGGATCGCTGGTGCATCGCTAAATGTGACAGTACCTTTAATAGACAGATTCAATCTGTCTTTTGTACTCAGTAGTACAGTTGTGGTCATGCTGCTGAATATTGTGGGATGATTGTTGTTTTTACTGCAGTGTTACATATAATTGTTTTCATCTGCTTAATGTTCCTTTTCTTTTTTCAGTTCTTTTGGCCACTGAAACATGATGAGTCAAACATGAGGTCAGTATTTTCTGGTTTGTGATCCTTGAGGTATTTCCATGTGTACGAAATAATGAAAACACAACAATAATGCTACTTAGGCTGAAATCAAAAATATGGTTTTTGTAGCAGGTTTTCATACACAGCGAAACACAGAATTGGATATAACAGGGATAGGGATCAGCCTTTCCTTTGCACTTTTTCAACTTTTTTTTGTGCTCATTTGTTTATTCCCATGCTTTGCTAACCCCCCCCCAAATAATAGGCCTTATAAAGTCTGTGGGACATGATACTTTATGGGGGGTTGTGGATGGCTATCAGTCCTGGCGTCAGTACCAGGGCAAGTTTCTGGGCCCTGGACAAAAGAGGGGGTCCACTCGCAGTCGGGGACACCTTGATCGCATCCATTTTCTTTTCCAGGGGAGGGCTTGGCCGGGAGGAAGGGGGCCTGGGCTACTCCCCAGCAACTGTGCAGGGCCACCTGTTCCTTCTTCGGTGCTGTTTGACGGCCATCACTTTCACAGACATGGTCGCTCACAGTGCACCGTGCGGCTGTGTCTGCAAGTAGTGACGTGGCTGGGCCAACACACAAGCAAAATTAAAGGTGTAATGCCGGCCCGGCCACGTAGAGCTTTATTTTCAGTAACGACGCTGTCATCTGCTGAGTTTCCTCAATAACCACGATAAGGGTTCACCACCGTAGTTGTACACATGGTTGCCTGGTTTGAAGCCCATTCAAATATTTTGCCCTCCCCCGAGCTGAACCCGCAGCTATGCCTCTGTGTGGAGGCACCATATATTGGTAGGATCACTGTGGGGGTCATCATACTGTGCATATGTGGGGGCACTGTGGTGGCATCATACAGTGTGCTGGGTGCATTTTTTATAGCATCATACGCTTTAGGGGCCACGGATGGTAAGAACACTAACTAGCTTTAATAGGGGAAAAATAATTGCCACAGTACATGACCCTCTCTGTCTTTAAAAGTTGAGAGGTATAGTCCTCTATGATTGCACCTATGTGCTATGATCCTGCCTATTCCGCCGAGTATTATTTTTCTGGAAGGGAAGGTGGCCCAATTGGGACTTCTGCTATGGGGCCCCATGATTTCTTTATAAGCCTCTGTCAAGAACAGAACCAAATGTAGCAGGAAAGATTTTAGGAGATTTAGTGACATTTTTAATTTACATAGGACTGCATGTAATGTTACTTTTAATGATAATCATCTCAGATACATTTCCTGCAGAGCAGTGGTGATGTCTAACATGAGAATCCAATTTGTGGGATTAGAATTGTGCTGCCTACCTCGGGATCATGACTGAGAATAGTGATTGACTGCAGCTTACAAGTGACATGAGATCATTGATGCCGCTCTGTCAACATTCACCTACGGAGAGCACTGAAGAGGCAGTGCTATAGTGTAGTGACAAGAGCACCAATAAGTTATTTTTTTATAGGTATTTTTTAAAACCATAAGCATCCTCAACATTTTAATTTTAGCTGTTTTTCACTTTTAGAAAAGTGCAACTCAAACATTTCCAGTAAAGTAAAATAACAAAGAAAGATAGCACTACTGCCCCCCCCCAGTGCTTGTTCCTTGCTGCTGCTCCTGTCTTTGTATTTTAGCTGGAGGACTGATGTTATGTTGTTATTATTATTATTATTATTATAATAGCACCATTTATTCCATAGCGCTTTACATGTGAAAAGGGGTGTACATAATAAAAAAATGCAGCACCAAATAGTAAAAGATTAAGCTAGTTATAGAATGCATCGTTCACATCAACAACATGAGCTTACCCATAATAGGTCTGGACCGCTGTATCCCTCCTTCCGGCCCATGATGTGCGTTTTGTGTACCTGCTTTATCGAAGGGGTGTAGATGGAAAGTCCTGCCTCAGATATTTAAATGTGTGCTGAACAGATGGCACCAATGATTGCAGCGCATGCGCCCCGGACTCCATACACGTAAGGAGTCACCACCTCCATTGACGCTGCTGCACCATGCGCATGCGGGTAAACTCGCAACCAATGACGCCATTGAGCTCAACTAGTGTGCTTATGCTGCTACTATTTGTTATTCCGAGCATTCATTTTTGAAAATTTGAAACTGGCCGCCAAATACAGTTTTTAGCTAGCGACTTTTGAATGTATGGTCAGATTTCAATTTTTTTATTTTTATTTAAAAGGTCTTTTTAAACTGAAAGTTTTTTATTATGTACCATTTTTTACAACATTAAATGGTTTTAGTGCAGTTTTCAAAATAGTAAAACATTTGTCATGAAGTAACTCTAAACTAGAAGTTAAACTTTAATTCTTCAAATAATACATATAGAAAAGAACCATTGTTGACAATATTAAAGAAACTCATTCGGAATCTACTTCACATCTACTACATAGACAAAGGGCACTGCATGGTAAATTAGATTTAACAGATATACCACATTTACATAAGGCAGAACAAGACTTTGTGCACTTGTATTGAATCAGTTCTCTGGTTTCTGAACAAGCAGGTGCTTGAGTAATCCACTTTGGTTGCCAAGTTTCTGAACTCCTGTCTTGTGTCCAGCCAAACAGTTCCAAAATGGGTAGTTGTGAAGCCATTTGTAGAGGAGCCTTAGGCCGGAGTCACACTGGCGAGGAATACGGCCGAGTGAGAGGCGCTAAAAGCACGCATAAGACACGGACAAATGATTCTCTATGGGGTCCCTCGCACCAGCCGTATATTTCTCATCCATATTCTACGCTCCGTGCCAATCGCAGCATGCTGCGATTGTCAGCGTACTACGGCCGTAGTACGCCAATGCAAGTCTGTGGGTGTGCTAAAAATACGCATTACACACGGACCACACATGTGACTTGCGAGAAATACGCACCAGGTGTCTTTTAGCAAAGCCGGCAATTCAGTGCCTATACAGTAAACTCACACTGACAGGTTTAATAAAGAAAGAATGAATAGATATAGACACATAGAATACATACATATATATATATATATATATGCATTCTATGAGTCCATATCTATTCTTTGGTTTCTGTTATAAAACCTGTCATAGGGCTCCATTATATGTCCTTTTTGCAAGGTGACGAGAAAATCTCGCCTTACGGATGCCATACGGATTACATGCGGATGCTCACATGCGCAAAATACGCGACCACACCTTGATTACGGATGACATACGGAGCACTGTTTAGGGGCCATTCATCCGTATTACGCCTGTAAAATACTGACCGTATTTTGCGTCGGTTAGTGCGACTCCGGCCTAAGGCTACTTTTACACATCAGGTTTTTGCCGTCAGGAGCGATCCAGCTATTTTTTGAAAAACTGGAACCAGCGAAATGTAACGCCGGATTAATTTTTTCCCCATTGACTTGTATTAGCGCCGCATGGCCCTGCGTTTCATCTGTTCTTGCCGGATCCGGCTAAACTTTGCATTCCGGCGTCTGGAAAAACGGCAACAGTAACGTTTTTTGTCTCCGGTGAAAAAGTCGGAAATGCCGGATCTGGCGATTCCGGCTTTTTTCAACAATTGAAGTCTATGGACGCTGCAATGCGCCGGATCCGGAAAAAGAAGGATCCGGTGGCCGGATCCGGTTTTTACGTCTGAGCATGCTCAGAAGTTGGCCAACCCCCAGGAAACATATATAAACCATGCCAGTGGGGCCCTCAGCCATTACCGCTAGACGGATCCGGCAGAAAACCGGATCCGTTTCATCCGTTTTTACATAATTTGAGCCGGATCCGGCACGCCGGCGGCACGCCGGATCGTGCCTGACGGCAAAAACCTGATGTGTGAAAGTAGCTTTACCCTGTCTGATAAGCAACTCTTAGGACATGTTGTTGCATCAAGTATTGGTGGTATTTTGTCCAACTCTCTGTTCTCATTAGCAAACAGTATAAACCATATTTTGTTCACACTTGTCTCTTGACTACATCGGTCATGTAGTAAAATTACATATCTTTCGATGTAAGGCATCACAGCTTGGAACTCCTCAACTGATGGGGCATTTGACAGAACACAGAGAGCGTCTGTTACTTCTGGGCAACTGTTCCATGTTGCCCAGCAAATGATTTTACCTTGGCCTGAAAACTTGGAAGTAGTGTCACAGCCAGTTAACGCATGAAAAGGTGGCAGATCCTTACAATTTTATGCTCACAGTGATTTGGCCATGGCATTTATATCAAGTTTCCTAAAGTTTTTCCCTGTCCTAAAGGAAACCCACATGTTACAATTAAGAGCAGTCGAATAGCGCAGAACTAAAACAGCGACATATGTGTCTACACTTCTAACAACAATTTGTTTATGTCCTTGCATCACACTATGGGCCGCATGTAAGAACATTCGGATGTCTGTTTCTTCTTGTGTATTAGAGGAATTTGAGGAATTATTGTGTAGCTTGTTGGCAATTTTATATTGCTTTACCAGATCTGTTGACAAATTCTGTGGTTTGGATCTGGTTACTGGAAAAGGGAGATCCCAGTTCCATGAAATGAACCTTTTGCACTCATAGCACTGGAATTGTGATCAATCTTGGCATTGATGTTATGAAAATGATTAATCGCAGAGTTACCTAAATCAGCAGAAAAGGTCAGCAATCTATCATATGACAATGATAAGCCCAAGTTGAACAAGCGGTCAACCGTATCCTTTGATCATGTCTTTGAGTGAATATAATTCCCCAGAAGCTAAATAAAAATAATAATAATTTTATTTCTATAGCACCAACATATTCTGCAGCACTTTACATTATAGCGGGGACTTCAACAGACAATAGACATTACAGCATAGCAATAAACACATAGATAAAAACAGATATCAAGAGGAATGAGTGCCCTAGTCGCAAGCTTACAATCAATAAGGAAAAAGGGGAGAAACGAAAGGTGGATGGTAACAATTGCTTTTATTGTTTGGACCAGCCAAAGTGTAAGAATCGGGTGTTACTGTTGCTGCAAGAACCAGTTAACAGTCTAAATATGTAACAGTACAGACACAGAGGGCTATTAAATGCATAAAGCATGTGAGAACATGATGTGAGGAACCTGGTTATGGTAAAAAATTTTGAATGAGCCAAACAGGGATATTTAGGTAAATGCATTGAGGCGATAAGCCAGTCTGAACAAATGCGTTTTTAGGGCATGCTTAAAACTGGGGATTAATCATATTAACCTGGGTAGTGCATTCCAAAGAATTGGCGCAGCACGTGAAAAGTCTTGGAGACGGGAGTGGGAGGTTCTGATTATTGAGGATGTTAACCTCAGGTCATTAGCAGAACGGAGGGCATGGGTAGAGTGGTATGCTGAGACGAGGGAGGATATGTAGGATGGTGCTGATCCATGGAGTGCGTTGTGGGTGAGGGTAATACGTTTATACTGAATTCTGGAGTGGATGGGTAACCAGTGTAAGGACTGGCACAAGGTAGAGGCATTGGTATAACGATTTGTGAGGAATATGATCCTAGCTGCAGTATTCAGTACAGATTGGAGAGGGGATAGTTTGGTAAGAGGGAGGCCGATTAGTAGAGAGTTACAATAGTCCAGATGAGAATGAATAAGAGAAACAATAAGAGGTTTTGCAGAGTTGAAAGTAAGAAAGGGTCAAATTCTAGAAATGTTTTTGAGGTGCAGATAACAAGAGCAAGCCAGTGATCCGATATGGGGGGTGAATGAAATCAACTATGACCCCAAGACAGCGGGCATGTTGCTGGGGAGTAATGGTGGAACCACACATGGAAATGGCAATGTCGGGTATAGGTAGGTTAGTAGAGGGAGGAAACACGAGGAGCTCAGTTTTTAATAGGTTCAGTTTCAGATAGAGGGAGGACATGATGTTAGAGACAGCGGTAAGACAATCACTGGTGTTTTCCAAAAAGGCTGACGTAATATCAGGAGCAGTGTATAATTGGGTGTCATCAGCATAGAGATGGTACTGGAACCCAAATCTACTGATTGCTTGACCAATAGGGGCAGTTTACAAAGAGAAGAGGAGGGGGCCTAAAACCGATTCTTGAGGAGCCTCAACAGTAAGGGGAAGATGAGAGGAGAAGGAGCAAGCAAAAGATAGAGTAAAGAAGCGGTCATAGAGATAGGAGGAGAACCAGGAGAGAACGGTGTCCTTTAGGCCGATGGAACGGAGCATAGTGAGGAGGAGCTGATGATCCACAGTGTCAAATGCTTCGGAGAGATCCAAAAGAATTAGCATGGAGTAGTGACCATTAGATTTAGCTGTTAGAAGATCATTAGAGACTTTAGTGAGGGCAGTTTCAGTAGAGTGAAGAGAGCGGAAACCGGAATGTAGAGGGTCGAGGAGAGAGTTATCTGAGAGATGGCGGATAATCTGGCATGAACCAGGCTTTCCAGGAGTTTAGAGATGAAGGGAAGATTAGAGACAGGTCTATAGTTAGCAGCACAGTTTTGGTCGAGGGATAGATTTTTAAGTAATGGCTGTATGATGGCATGCTTAAATGAGGAAGGAAAGATACCGGAAGAGAGAGAGAGGTTAAATATTTTTGTTAGGTGAGTGGTGACAGCAGGGGAAAGGGACTGGAGGACATGTGATGGAATGGGGTCACTGGTGCAAGTGGTAGGGCGAGAAGATGCAAGGAGCCTGATTACTTCTTCTTCTGTTACTGGTTCAAAATCAGAGAGTGAGCTAGATGCAGTGGGGGAGGGAGGACAGTGCATGATATGAGGTGATTGGGAAATAATTTCCTGTTGGATATGGTCACTTTTTTCTTTGAAATAATTGGCCAGATCATCAGCGTGGAGATCTGTGGTTGGGGCCATGAGAGTGGGTCTCTTTATTTTGGGAGTATGCATTTCCTGCTGAACATTGCTGCCAGTCCTTGAAGGTGTGATAACTTGTTAGCTGTGCTAAAATTACATTTGCTTGCAGTACTGTAGTGTCATCAAGATTTTGGAATCTCGACTAATGAATGGCTGGGAGACACTTATTATTTAAGGCACCTCTACCTGCATGAAGTTGTCTGTGCAACGTGTTAGTTTATTCCCTGCACTCTAGCTAGTTCTCAGGTCCCTGTCTATCATTGCCCTCTAGATCTGCTAGTTTCAATCCCTCCGTTCCTAGTCTACTTGCTAGCACCTGCCTTGCTAGTTCGTATTTCAGTCGGAACCTGCCTTTGCCTGCCATGCCAATCTGTATATCAGTCGGATCCACCTGCACCTGCTGTGCCAGTCTGTATATCAGCTGGACACACCCTCATCTGCCGGGCCAGTCTGTATATCAGTCGGACCCGTCTTCACCTGCCATGCTAGTCTGTATTTCAGCTGGAAGAGCCTGCACTTGCCATGCCAGCCTGTATACCAGCCGGACTACCCTGCACCTGCCGTGCCAGCCTGTATACCTGCTGCACCCTTCTGCACCTGCCGTGCCAATCTGTATAGACCTGTCCCTTGGGGAATCAGCTGCCGTGCGTACATTGGTCTGTCATGGGGTAGCACCTGGTGTCCATCGGGAGCCAAGCCTAATCAGGGGCTCTAGTGAAGAGTCAGGTACTCACCTATTCGCGCCACTCCATGCTCTCCTCCGACCACGGCACAGTGGTTTCACCAGAATCAATCCTTTTCTGTGCTATTAAAAAGGCATTCAAACTGCTGCTTCAAATATGCATAAAAACGCATCAAATTAGAGGGGTAAGGCATAAAAAAACACCAAAAATGCAATAATGAGAAAAGATTGTTATTGCATAGTTTGGATTGGACATGTACAGAAATGTACAGATAAAAAGCAACAGAAAAAATACAACAATTATGCTACATGTGAATATGGCATCCACATTACATTTCTATGAGTTTTTCATGGGTTTAATGTAGAAAAAAATCCATCATGCAATTTTTTAATTATATTTACCGATCACCATATGTATTCCAATCACTGTATTGTGCTGATTGTTATAGGGATAACAAGTATGTCTGTAACTTGCTGATTTGTGGTTTATTTTTATAGCGCATGAAAAATCCACATTTTTGTAATTGTTTTTCATTTTTTTTTAGTTTTTTTCGGAAAAAAGAAATCTGACTTTGATTTCCCTTCTAGAATACAGGATTACATAAATGCATTGTTATATATTTAATGCCCCCAAATTGTAGTGTATGTGCCTTTAAGATGTAGCAGAACTTTTCAGCTTTCGCATTATGTTTGCACTATGTTAACATTTTCCTTTGCAGATAATGTACGTGAGAATTTAGTACATAGAAGTGATTTATATCTGCACAAAGTGAAGTAATTATTATGTTCTGCCATTAGGAGGTTGTTAAGAGGTAACAGTAGCCCTGCTTTCCATATATAGACACAAGGTCACATGGTTAGACCGCATCCTGGGCTTAGCAGTAAACCAGAAGGAGACATTTTGTGCACATGTGAGTCGTCCTAGAGAACCTGAAGGAGCAGGTAAGTGACCAGCCTTAGCTCATAGATATGAGAAACCATAGCTTCAGCTTGATACCGCTGTGTGAACAGGACTGTGCATAAAAGCAGAAGTTGGAGTTCAGGAATCACTGCACAGGTATATATCTTAAACACCTTATGAAATACATCACACAACACAGTCTAAAACTATCAAAGGTGTGATTCTACAAAAAGGACATAATGGAAAAACCGCACAAGAAAGCCATAATAAACAAAAAAGAATTGCGATCAAAAATTCCAATAATACTTAAATTATGCAAACCATCACCACAGGACCTCAGCTACTCAGTGACGCTTGCGCTGCCACGGTAACCAGACGCCCAGGAGGCGTCGGCGTTATGTGCCCGTGTCGTCACATAACGTGACCATCACCGCAGCAACAAGAGACGCCGAAAGCCCACGGACGGGCTGGGACCATGACACGCAAGCGTACAGTGGCTACAAAAGAGGGCTGCATAAAAAAGACACCCATAATTACCGCCCATACATAGTCAAATTAGAAAAAAACAGATATTTATAATATAACATGCAATCTAGGTGATATATCACCAAAAAAGGGCAATAATATAAAGTAATAATACAACACAAGTATATAACAATATCAAATTTAGTTAGATTTGAACTCTAGTTGTGGCATGTCTTCATATCTTGATGGCATATGGCACAAATCCAAAAGGCCAGATTATATGGATAGCGTAGAGCCAACATTGGGGTCCATATAGAAATAAATCAACCGCTAGACATCAGTAGGTGAGGCTGAATAAAAAGAATAAAAAAAATTATTTTTAAAAACAACACATGTACATTCTAAATTATGGAAGATCACAAAAATAGGACAAAGCTGATCTTTTTGTTAAGCCCTTTGGGTTGCACAGTGTCCAAAACCCAAATCCACCTAGTCTCATGTTGAGCTAGTCTGGAAGAGATCCTCCCGCCACGGATACCAGGGTCAACCACATCAATTTCCCTGAATCTAAGTAGGGAGCTATCACAATTGTGATATTGTTTAAAATGATGGGGTAGGGTCCTGAGCATGGATAAGTCATCATGGGTCGCTGCCGCCTCGATTCCCAGTATGTGTTCACGGACACGTACCTTAAACTGTCTAGTAGTCAGTCCTATATAGATTAAATTACAAGGACAGACAGCAAAATAGATAATATTCTTGGAGGTACATGTAATATGTCTTCTGATCTCATACGTCCTTGATAATGCTGAATTAAAAAATGCATTGACCCAATCAACATTTGAACATGCAAAACATCTACCACATGGTCTACATCCATGCTCAGGTCCAACACCATCAATAAGGCTGAGTTCACACGTGGCGTTTTTTTCGCGTTTCCACGGCGGTTTTAACCGCGCGATTTTGCCGCGAAAATGCGAAAAATAAGCATCCCATGCATTCCTATGGGATTCCGCAATGCTGTGCTAATGCTGCGCTTTTTACCGCGGCGGAATCACTTCGCGGTAAAAAAAAAACGCAGCATACTCATTAATTTTGCGGAATCGCGGCGATCCCGCACCCATAGGAATGCATTGTTCTGCTTACTTTCCGCATGTGGCTGTGCACACCATGCGAAAAGTAAGCAGAACATTTGTGGATGGTACCCACAGTCCGGAGGAAAGGAGACTGTCCTCCGGGCTTTGGGTACCATATACCTGTAAAAAATAGATTTTAAAATAAAAAATATTGTTATTCTCACCTTCCGACGTCCCGCGTAGCCTTCCCGCCTCTCTCCATGCTCCCGGTCCCAGTAAGCCTTTGCGAGCGATGATGTCCGTTCTCGTGAGATCGCGAAGTCTCGCGGTCATTCGCGCGATATCATCGCGAATGACCGCGAGACATCGCAATCCCGCGAGAACAGACGTCTTCGCGATAATTGTCGCAAAGGATTACTGGGACCGGGAGCATGGAGAGAGGTGTGAAGGCTGCGCGGGACATCGGAAGGTGAGAATAACAATATATTTTTTTTTATTATTATTTTTTACATTCTATCTTTTACTATTGATGCCGCATAGGTGGCCTCAATAGTAAAAAGTTGGTCACACTCGTCAAACACTATGTTTGACGAGTGTGACCAAACTGTCAATCAGTTCACCAAGCAATGCTCCAGATCGCTTGGAAAACGCTAGCAATTCTGCAAGCTAATTACGCTTGCAAAATGCTAGTTTTTCCGCAGGAAAATCGCGGGAATTTAAAATGCGATTTTCCCGCGGAATGGAATTCCGGAATTCTCGCGGTAATTTCTGCGAGAGTTCCGCTACGTGTGCACCCAGCCTAAATGTGGATCTAGAATCACCCTGGTAGTGGCTCCGAACAAGGCAGTCCTTAAGATTCTTAGAACGCCGAATAGCGACACTAGGTGCATTAGGGAGAAACTATTTTAGAACTGGATCAGCTTGGAGAATGGGCAAGGCTCTCTTAAGACAATCCTTCATTCTTGAGAATTGTGCATGATAATTAGTGACAAAGCATGTTTGGTTAGTCAATTTATGGTCCTTTCGAGTATATAAAAGGGAGTGGCGAGAGGAATATTTTGCGTTTCGGAATAGATCTCTTCCGAAACGCGCGTCGGGGCGCGTCACGCCGGCACTCTGCATCACATATTTGGCTTAACAGGTAATCTTCTCCTCTATTTTTCACTGGCGTTTTGCATAGCCTCTATCCACAATTGCACATTATAGCACCATTGCACTTTAGAGCACGTTTCACATGTAAAGGATTTTTTTAATTTTCACTTTTTTTACTCCCTTGAGGCAATGTATTTACCTGGTGTTATGAAATTAAGCCTATATTTTATGGGTATCAAAAATATTCCAATACTAAGCTGATTCTTTACTATATGGTCCCATATATGTAGTGTGGCATTGTGCCTTTTTAATTCATGCACTTGTATGTTGCGCCAATTCTTAATAAAGGCAATTAATTATAAATATTGTATTTTTATCATTATTTTTTAATTCACACTACCAGGAAGCAGAGGTTAATTAAGTGCAGCCTAGCATCACAAACTTTCTTTTATTTTCTTTGTCACTGCTATGGCAGATTGTTAACTTCTGCGCACCACATGGCATATTGCATGACATATAGAGATATATCTCTATGTATCACTACAACCTCAATGTAATTTCAGAGTTTGAATTGCACTTTCATGTATAGAATATTTTCTCACACATGGCAGTGCAGGCTGTAGGTCATAGTTTTTGATGCTGCCTATAATGGTGCAGATTGGGTGTTTGAATCCTGGTGAGATTGACTCGCCCCAGGGGCCGTGGGATATTCGTACCGGGCCGGTCGTCTTAAAGGGATATGTCACAGTGGCAGTGACTCGGTCTGTGGCGCCAGGTGGTCATGTAAAAGGGGAGTATTGATTAGGGATAAAGTTTATGTAGTGATTCGTGATACCAGTTGGAGACCGGTCCATGGCCCCAGGTGGTCATGTAAAAGGGGAGTATTGATTAGGGATAAAGTTTATGTAGTGATTCGTGACACCAGTTGGAGTGTTCGACTGTAGTATAGCCGGCACTGCAAATGATCCCAGGGTGAGTAGATGGTGATGGCAGTGCAGATGTTTAACCCTCTCCAACCAGGGCTGGCCCCCAGTGATTGTGATGGAAGTAGAAGGCACAGTTTGCCTCAGTCTTCCCCGGGAAAACACTCTGCTGGTGGTTGTATAAACTCACACAGTCTCTCAGCTTACCACCCTGCTCTGAAAGCATGGATGGCCTAGGGGCTGATTCCCTGATTCTTATTAGCTTTACTCCTGGATGGAGCTCATGTCATCATGGCTGCCAGGAGTGTTCTTCTCCTTCTTCACTGAACAACAACTCTCGACTCCCCCCCCCTCCCAGTTAGGGTATGTCTGCAAAGCTCTAAGCTTCAGACAAATAAGGGAGTGATGTAAATTGTGTGTGTGTGTTGTGGTCTCTAGCAGAGAAAGCATAACTCCCATTGCATACAAAACACATGCAAATCAGTACATATTTATCCCTTTTGTGGCAGTAAAGACGCAGGGCACCACAAGATCAAATCTCAAGAAAAGATAATAATTTATTTAATTGAATGTAAGCATGTGCAAAGCAGAGATGCCCCAGTACCCTGAGGAGTAGGAGCTATGGAGCATTGAAGACGACAGGAACTAGACAGGGCCTTCCTGACTTGCCAGGACAGCTCCGTCAAATCGTGTCAGTTCCGTTGGATCATGAATGATTCGGAGCAATTGTAGCTCAACATTTAAAATCAATCAGTAGTGGTGCAAAAAATCAGAATGTAGCCTAGGCTTTAGATTAATTTCAGATGGATTCTGAATTTTGTGGACAGTCACATTCGTCAAATGCAGAATTTACTGGCTCTGGGGTTTGCAGCTCTGTGTGCCCACACTCATAGCAGATGTGTGACTATTTACATCCTGAAGCCTCCTCTGTATATCAGCCAAGATTGATGCATGTTGCAATTTTTATCCATGCTGACATGAGAACCGTGTGCAAAGTAAACCATGTGCACAAGCAGCATACGCAGCCTTTGGCCTCTCACATGTCCGTATATTTCCGGTACTGGAAAAATCGGTACCGGAGATATCCGTGTCCGTGTGTGTACTACGTGTGGCAACCGTGTGCCATATCAGTGCCACACGGACAGCCGCCGGGAAAGAAGCGTTGCAGTATTAAAGTCTGAACAACAGCAGATGGAGGCTTTTGGGACTGTTACCCCCATCCTCCGCACCTACTGTCACTGTTATTAGCTACAGCAGGTGTCGGAGGATGGAGGTAACAGTCCCAAAAGCCCCCACCTGCTGTCGCTCGGACTTTAATATAACGCTCATTATTCTCCTCTGCTTGCCAGCAGAGCAGGGGAGAATGATGACAGCCGGCTTCAACACCAGCCATCGGGGAACAGTTCTTACTGTAGCGCTTCTTCCCTGGTGGCTGTCCGTGTCACATGGAGGATATCAAAGTGTGTTCTCCATGTGAACATGTGCAGGATGTTTTGCCGTCCGTGATGACGGCAAAAAACAGATATGTCAGCGTGTTTTGCCCATGGACACACTGTCCATGGAAGCACACTGACGTGTGCATAGACCCATTCATTTGAATAGATAGGTCTACCTGTTTATGTGTCTCCGGTACGTGTGAAAACCACATGTACCGGAGACACGGACGTGTGAAAGGGGCCTTTGTCTGTGTGCAGTCTATTGTATATGATGGTATATGGACCAAAAAATATGGGCTAAAAATGCGCTCAACTGAACTTGTCTCTTCCCCACTATCCCGTAGAATGTAAGTCCGCAAGGACAGGGTCCTCTCCCCTCTGTATCAGTCTGTCATTGTAAATTTGTTTACTGTTAACGATATCTATAACTTTGTATGTAGCCCCCTTCTCATGTACAGCACCATGGAATTAATGGTGCTATATAAATAAATAATAATAATAAATTCAATGGAGTATGTAAAAGAAGAGGTTAGACAAAGAAATGACATCACAATTCTTTTTTTTTAAAATAATAGATCTTTATTTAACTTACAAAACTTCATACAAATCCGTATGAAAAAAAGCATGAAAATCCGCATAAAAAACACACAGATATTTAACTTTGTTTTCTGCCAAGAGAGGAAGAATCCACGGAGAAAATTCCACAGGCAAATCCGCAACATGTGCACATATCCTTAGAGGAAAAGTATAAGAAACGCGTCACCACTTCTGGATTTATCACCCCCACTCCTGGTTTTGGCTTACAAACACTGATGTGAAATACTGACCAAATACTGAACGTGTGAACGTGTCCTTAACCTGACAATCCACTGAGCCAGCATAAACGATCCTTAGGGCTAACTCGATTAGTAGTGGGACCAAATAACAGCAGGTAATGTGGATGGTTACAATGACCCCGTATATTTTACTGATTCACTGCTTAATTATTCAGAAAAATCTTTATTTCCTCTTACGGTCTCATAGTCTGTGTAGACATTAATCTTTTTGACATCAGACTGTCTTATGTTGTCTGAATCTTATTTTGCACAAACAGAGTTAGTATTGGTTAATTGCATTTATGGGAATGGAGCCCTTTATAACACTCTGATTCATCGGCATTACAAAACAATATGCTGCACAGATATTTACTTCAGTGAATAAGAACAAGCGCTTGATAGATTTCTGTAACACAATAGTCACTTGCTGCAATAGTTGTGTTCTATGAGATGTTCCCTCTCTAGTTTTACACGGCCACCTGGCTAGCACCCAGCTTAGCGAGCTGCAGAAGCTATAATTATGTTCATTTTGACACCATCAAACTAAAGCATGGAACACTGGGCTATTGAGTGGCCATAATCCTGTATTAGCTAAAGTATCATGTAATATCCACTAGAACACTCCAAGCTAGATATATATTTATCAGCATTGTTCTAACTACTTATCATATTTACTTACACAGTGTTATGCTCTATTAAGCAGCACATTTACTGAGTAAAGTTCCAAAGGTTTGTGGGGCTGCAACACCAAACTATAAAACTATGCTGAAGTTTGGTGATATCAAGATTTCCTTGGAGTTTATTTTCCATGGACGTTATAATGGTGGTCAGTGTCTGACATCACCGATCTTCAGCATTATGTTATATCTTGATGTTGTAGCACCAAGGACTTTTAGAACGTTTTTGTACATATTCGGGATTTGAAGACTTTCCATAGCGGCTCATCTAAGCTAATGGATTGTGGCAACACACCTATTTGTATTTCACAACAGCTTTGTAGAACAATGGTCATGAGTTTGAAACTTACCAGGACATTTTTCTATTGTATGTGATAAGCAATTAAAGGAAATCTGTCACCCCTTTTTTCGAATATGAGCTGCTGGCACCGACATCAGGGGCTTATCTACAGCATTCTGTAATGTTGTAGATAAGCCCCTGATATAACCTGAAAGATAAGAAAAAGAGTTAGATTATACTCACCGGGGATCCGGTCCGGTCCGATGGGTGTTGCGGTCCGGCGCCTCCCATCTTCCTACGATGACGTCCTCTTCTTTGCTTCCTGTTGCGACTCCGGTGCCTGCGCACTGCAGTATTCTGCTCTGCCCTCAACAGGGCAGAGTAGTGCACCTGCGCCGGAGCCACGACAGGAAGGAAAGAAGAGGACGGCATCGTATGAAGATAGGAGGCGCCGGACCGGACCGCGACACCCATCGGACCGGACCGCCCCCCCGGTGAGTATAATCTAACTCTTTTTCTTATCTTTCAGGTTACATCGGGGGCTCATCTACAGCATTACAGAATGCTGTAGATAAGCCCCTGATGTCGGTGCCCGCAGCTCATATTCGAAAAAAGGGGTGACAGATTCCCTTTAAATAGTCTGCCCCACTGAGTATAAGAAGAGACTCAAATAAGTGAATATATCCAGTGTGCAGCATTATTGCCTGTATTGTTGCAATATCCATAAAATAATAGAAATTAATAAATCCAAAATTACATTTTTAAGATGAAGAAAGGGTTAAAAAGGGCTGTATATTCAGAATATATTAAAAATAATAATTTCATTTATTTCTATAGCACCAACATATTCGGCAGCACTTTATAACTCATTGGGGACATTTACAGACAATATCAGACGCTACAGAGTAATACATAATTCACCAACTCAAGTAAGAAAAGTGAGGGCCCTATCTGCAAAAGTTCACAGTTTATAAGAAAATATGGATTTCATATTTCAAAAAGTATAAAGCGCTTATATTTTACAGTCCAGTCATTTTTTATAATAAATAAGGGAACTTATTTAAAGCACCATTACCTGCCCCAAATCCTGTATGTGTATATGTCCAAGTACAAGGTGCATAGAGTGTGGCAGAACAATGAATGAAATAATGAAAAGACAGTATGATAGAAAATGCCAGATTCTGATGAAATTGTAGGAAGGGAGAAACACACAGAATAGTGAGACAATGTGATATACCTGCCAAAAAATGTTTTGCTGGCCTAAAGCTGTGGACACTGGGAATTAACCTGATTGTCTGTGGTAGTATATGCAGAGAACTGGGGCAGCATGAGAAAAGTCTTGGACATGGGAGTGAGCGGTTTGTATTATGGAGGGTGTAAATCTTATTTCATTAGCAGAACGTAGAGCATTGGTAGGGTGGAAGGCAGAGATAAAGGAGCATGAAAGAACCTATAAAGAGAAAGCAGCAAACAAGAACCATTGTATAATCGCATAAAAGGTAAAGCTTTATTGAAAAAATTTAAAATACAATCTAATATATAAAGCTCAAAGTGTGTATGTATGTGTGTGTGTGTGTGTGTGTGTGTGTGTATGTGTGTATGTCCGGGATAGGCATCCGCACCGTCGCAGCTACAGCCACAAAATTTGGCACAGTCGCACGTCTGGACCCCGAGAGCGTCATAGGCTATGTTGTGAGGCGAAATTTTAACCCCGCGCGTTCCAATTCACCAAACAATTTTGCCCCTATCTACATACTGGAGGAAAAAGTGTGTGCGCGTCAAGCCCCGCCCCTCATTGTGATGTCACAATGCCCCTATTTGCATACTGGGGAAGCAGTGTGTGCGCTTCAAGCCCCGCCCCTCATTATGATGTCATAATGGTTGCCATGGCGACGCTGATGTCATCAAAGGTTGCAAGCCCCGCCGCCGCTCATTATGATGTCATAATGGTTGACTATGGAATGGAGGATGTGTGATGAGTATATGGGATGGAGGATATGTATGATGGGTATATGGGAACGGGACTATGGGATGGAGGATGTGTGATGGGTATATGGGCATGGGACTATGGGATGGCGGATATGTATATGGGCACGGGACTATGGGATGGAGGATGTGTGATGGGTATATGGGCACTTGACTATGGGATGGAGGATATGTTTGACGGTTATATGGGCACGGGACTATGGGATGGCGGATATGTATATGGGCACGGGACTATGGGATGGAGGATGTGTGATGGGTATATGGGCACTGGACTATAGGATGGAGGATATGTATGATGGGTATATGGGCACTGGACTATGGGATGGAAGATATATATTATGGGTATATGGGCACGGGACTATGAGATGAAGGATGTGTGATGGGTACATGGGCATGGGACTATGAGATGAAGGATGTGTGATGGGTATATGGGCACTCGACTATGGGATGGCGAATATGTATGATGGGTATATGGGATGGAGAATATGTATGATGGGTATATGGGCATGGGACTATGGGATGGAGAATATGTATGATGGGTATATGGGCATGGGACTATGGGATGGAGGATGTGTGATGGGTATATGGGCACTCGACTATGGGATGGAGGATGTGTGATGGGTATATGGGCACGGGCCTATGGGATCGTGGATATGTATGATGGGTATATGGGCACGGGACTATGGGATGGAGGATAATTATAATTTTCTATAACTAACCACAGTTAGTTACTATGCCCGGGCAGCGCCGGGCTCTTCAGCTAGTACTTACATAAAAGTTAAATGGTAGGGTAATGACAGATAGAGGCCAGAAATGTGGAACAGCAACTCAGAAGGGTAAATTTAGAGACAATATAACACAGTATTACATGATGAGCTCAGAAATTCAGCGTGTGGCCAAATTAGTCTTGTAAATGTAGTTGATAAATAGTGCCTTAGCTATTGATGAAGGAAAAGCACCAACACACCGGTAGTCAGAGGTGTATAAGGTAGTATAAACACTGTTAAAGGAAGCAAACAATCATGTAGATGACAGAATGTTCCCTCTGAGTTGCGGTGCCACCACCTCAATGTGCGTTTCTGCCAAAATGCCTGAACACTGTCTCCCGGTCCAAATGCGGCCAGTCCCTTATCCAGTTTCCTAGACCAGTGTGTCTGAACATAGCCCTGGTCAGTGTCATCAGCTGCAGTACTGGGATCTGCCTAGGAGTGGTACCTGGCGGCTACTTGCAGCCCAGTCTGTCTCCACCACCAGGAGCTTCAGTGAACACCTGGTAGCCACTTAGCTACACCCCTTCCTAGGCTGGTTCAGTCCTGTGACACAGTGGTCCACAAATCCACTTGCACCATCATTGGGCGTTAAACTTTAATTTGAGTACCATAAGATTTTTTTCTATTGATATATCGTCATATGATTTCTGGGCTTTATTCTTGTACTAAATTATTTCCTCTGTTAACAATATAAATTTTCGAGAAATGTTTTATTTATTACAAACAAGCTACTTTTCCAAAAATGTGATTTAGACATCCAGTGATTTGGAACTTGACCAAAAAGATTGATATCCCAGGTCTTTGTAATGCAGGCATGGTATCCATCTTCTTGTAAGTCCTTTCCAAACGTACATCTGTGTTAAATCTCCCTTATGTGATGTTTATCTTTTTAATTTACCACTCGCCTAATTGTTCTAGTTAGATCTAATGATACGCTTGCCATATTTCAAGCATCATATGCCAAAATGTTGATGAATATGTTTCATTACCAGGTTATTGATATAAAAATCCCAATTTCAGGTCAACGCTTACAGAACAATTCATCAAGGTCTACAGTATTAGTAGAAAGGACAAATTCAGCAGCTGTGGCCCATGGTGAACCAGCAGCTGAGACACTTTCTGTAGTCAGCAGCATTTAGTTCTCTTCCTTCAGTTTACTACAAGAAGGTTTTGCTAATCAAGAGGTCATATTAACTTTTTGCGCCCTAAGGCCTATGCATATGACTCAACTGAACTGAACTGAACTAATCTGGAAAAACTTGACAAGTCTATTGGGACTAATTATGCCTTCATATCATTCATATTTTTTAAATATTATACAATTTAGGATGACATATTAAATTATAGGAGTACTTTAACCCTTCATGCAATGTGCCTGGTGACAAATACCTCATTAGTGCAGTGCCATATGAGTTACCTTATAGTAGCAAGATGACAAATGGAGAGCGAAGATGAGACGCTCTCAGGAATCTTGGGAACAGCCAGAAGGAGGCAGTGAAGTTAGCAGGGCAGCAAAAATAGCAGCCAGTAAAACAGTGTGCATAGTAGGAGGAGGGAAAGCAACTAAAGTCTTGAATAAAAATCCAAAGACACAATTGTGTGTCCTAATGGGCCTAAGAGTGATGATGTCAAACACTGGGCAACCTGCAAAGCCTGACATGGAATATAACAGAGGGCAGTGAATTGTGGTACCCCAGGAGTTTGGTTGCCACAATGGCCCTGCCTCCCTCCAGGGGGGAGTGATGTCATGCCTGGAAGCAAATAAGGAATCCCCTTACCAGGTAGTTCCAGCATACAACACAGTTCCTGCTCCAGGCCAACAGAGGGAGCTCTAAACACGACTTCAGGATAAAACTAAGGAAAGAAAAAGCGCAATAGGGTCTTATCTGAGTGGAAGATGGAATAAATTCAAATGGAATCTACTCACCTTTCCCAGAGCGGATAAAAGCATGTAAATCAATGTCAGTCTGCTGCACGCCCGAGGTTCACAACCGTGACCGCCAATATAGCTCCTTTTGGATAAAATATTTAGGCTTACTGTGCGCTGCTGAAATCAGGATAAAGTCGCCACATGAGAAACTTTTAACTCTTTATGCCCAACGCGTTTCAAAGTGAAAAACCACTTCTTCTTCAGGGGATGACATGTCATCCCCTGAAGAAGAAGTGGTTTTTCACTTTGAAACGCGTTGGGCATAAAGAGTTAAAAGTTTCTCATGTGGCGACTTTATCCTGATTTCAGCAGCGCACAGTAAGCCTAAATATTTTATCCAAAAGGAGCTAAACACGACTTCAGGGGAGCTGCGCTCTCTGGTCAGGAGGAGGAAGATAGTGAGGAGAGTTAGCCTGAACAGGGTTGAGAGAGGACATGTGGAGAGGAGCTGGGGATAGGAACTCCATCTGAGCTCACCCCAGGCTTGAGCGCCAGTGACCGGGCATGGAGCCCGAGGCTGTGTGGGTAGTAAAGCCCCGGCAGCACAATTCGGAGGGCAGAAAACTGCAGATCCTCTGTCCCCTACTGATACTCGATGACACAGCAGCATGCGTGAGCTGGAGATGCCAGACAGGAGCGACCCCTGAAGCAGGCTCCAGCTGCCTGTCATGCTTGTGGAGTTCCACATAAGCATCAGACAGAAAGAAGGACTTGAATAGAGTTTACAGCAGTAAGTACCTCAAAGAATAGCGCTAGAAAGGAGGCCTCACAACCCACCTGACTAAGGAAATTCCCAAGTTGCTTCCAGGCTGACCGGCTACAGAACCATCTGTAACCTGAGCCCTGGACTGTACCTGCACTGCTCAGTAAAAGGTAAAGGAAACTACACCCTGCTATGTCTTCTGAATCATTCCTGCATCACCTGCCCTGCATCACACTCACCAACAACAACACCTTTCTCATCCTAACTGCCCTGGGACACAGCTCTACCCGTGGAGAGCTTAACCATCTTTGCTGCCCTATCATCACTCAGAGGATCTGCATTGCAGCGTCAGTCCCCTGACCGAATACCACAGGTGGCGTCACAAACACTTTATTACAAACTTTATTATCCCTTTTTCACTATCCCTTTGGAAGCCCAGGGCCACGGACCGGGTCACTGCTGTGTCACTTCCCCTTTAAGAAGCGGCCTGGTACCAAGTATCCTCACTGCCCTGGTGGGCGAACCAGAATCAAGATGAAGGAAGAAGAGCCTGGCCCTGAGACAGGTGTGTAACACTATGCAACCATAAGACTCTGTGTGCTGCTGTACAGATTCCGTGTACATCGTCATGAGACTCTATAGAGGACCTGGCATCACTACTGACTTGTCTGTTTTAGACAGTATTTGTACCCCCCCATAAAATTAGATTATTGGGACACACATTTTCTTAGAACTCTTTTATTCCTCCTAAAAATGGATAAATCAGTTGATAACTGGGCGTATCCATGTTTGTCATCCGACACCGACATCTCTGATTGGACAGTATAGGACTGTGTAGAGACACACCTCATCCGCTAACACCCAGTTTTCTTTTTCTGCATACATTTTTTAAAATGAAAAGATGATAGTTAAATAGTTTTTTTGTTACTCCCATTGCCATATAGATAAATCTTAATTATTATTTTTTTTAAATCTATGTATTAAAGTTGAAAAAGGGGAACATCTCCATACCTAATGGACATAAAAGTTATACAGTGACAAGGAAGAATAGACTAATGGTTGGGAAGAAAGGGCAAGAAGGGGGGAAGGAAATATTAAATAATTTGTCATAAAACATGAACCATGAACACAAACAAATCAATTGAGCGATAAGCTAACTCATATAGGACACATGTAAACTCAATACAGCTGAGACCTTAAAAGCAAAAGTGACCAGAGAGTTGTGCATAAGAAGTAATCTGAGATCAGAACTCTACTGACCGAGGGGAAACCCAGAAATGTCAATCAGGTTGAGTTCCATGAGGACTATATTTCCTCATAGATCTTAACTAATTAAATTTGACAAATATAGATAGATGATAACTACATATAGCATATATATGCTGAGTGTTTTTTTGTCGTCAGGGTTTAAAGTGGATTATCGCTACACAATGATTATAGGAATTGTATTACAGAATCATTACATCAAACCCTGTCCATTTCCCCAATACCGTACAGCATATGGAGCCTAGAGATAGTAATACTTTGTGTGTTAGGCATCGGGTTCCTGCAGCTGCACAGCAGGAATCCAGAGCCTTGCATTCAGCGGTCTCCCATTCTTCACCGACCACTCAGGAGCCTGCACAGCCATCCCGGTGTCCCAGATGCTCTGCTCAGACCAGCTCTGTGGGTCTGGCTGTTGCTGCCACCTCTGGGCCAGCAATAGCTTCGCAGGCTGCTCAGCAACAAACCACTCCAGAGGCTAAGTCCTCCCGTCGCTCTACTGGGCATGCTCACGAGATAATCTCCCATTGGAGATCGGGAGTCACATGCCCAGGTCTTCTCGTGATTTCATTAGTCCATCTCAGGGATCTGGAAGCTTCTGGAAGGTCCCGGCTATAAAAGGTTTGCATGGCCGCTCGGCCATGCGATAGTATAGACTCTAGTGGCTAACGGTGTGAATGATGATGAATGCATGTACCTGCGAATGACTCATTAAGATCCTCTCCCTCTGATATTATGAGTGTGTATAGGGACTTAGGTTTAGAGTCAGCGCCAGCCAGTGTTAAGCTACAGCCACAATAGCATCCTCCACAGTGTAGCGTCCGACAGTTCGCCTGCTACCGGGCATTGTCGATTAGCGGCAGTGTCTGTCACCACGCTGCAGTCTGCAGCTCCTCTTAGCATCCGCAGTAGCGATGCCGCATGCACGGTAGGTCTAGATGGACGCTGACACTCTGCCTAGGGCCCAGCTCCTGTGACCACATACCATACATGCACTTCTCTGAGACCTGTGATGTTAACAGGCTCAGCCTTTTGTGTTTAGCACTTAGGCGTCTCTGTGAATAAACAGAGATCACTCAGCGCACCCGGGTGACGTTCAACCCGCGTGTGTTATACCGCCATATTGTACGTCCGCCATTATCTAGCAGCAGTGTTAACACATTCTGCACGGTGGACCCCGGGCGGCAAACGGACTTTACGTTATTTAACATTTAGTGCGTTCCGCTGTCCCTAACATACTAGCGCCAGGGTCTGGCTAGTAATGGCGGACCTGCAGCAGCTACAGCAGTACATTCAGCAGCTGGAGGGCAGGTTGGCGGCTATTGAGAGCTCCACCTCAACTGCGAATGCTACAGTGGCCGCTGCCCAGGCAGTCTCGCTTGTACCCACATCCATGCCTGTGCCGACTTTGTCCCGCCTCCCGTTGCCCAATAAATTCTCTGGTGACAGTGCCTACTGCAGGGGTTTCGTGAGCCAGTGCTCTATCCAGCTTGAGTTACTGGCCGCGCAATTCCCTACAGAGCGGGCTAAGGTGGGGTTTATCATCTCCCTCTTGTCAGGCAGGGCGTTAGAATGGGAAACGCCGCTGTGGGAGTGTGGTGATCCCGTGGTTCTGAGTGCTGCTCAGTTTCTATCCTCTCTAAAACAGGTCTTTTTGGGACCATGGGTCACTCACGACACCTCTCTCCAGCTATTGGCTTTAACACAGGGATCCCTCTCGGTCAGCCATGACGCCGTCCGTTTTCGGACACTGGCTTCCGAGTTGGAGTGGCCAGATAAGGCACTTGTCCCTGTGTTCTGGAGGGGTTTGGCAGAGCATGTCAAAGATGCTTTAGCTACCAGGGAGGTTCCCGTAACTCTGGAGGAGCTGATAACTATCTCCACCCGCATTAATCTCCGTTATACTGAGCGCGGGTTGGAGCGAGCTCAATGCAGACAGAAGGTTAGGTTGGCTCCTACCTTCTCGGTACCTCTTGAACCCATGGAGGTGTCACGCACCGGTCCCAAGTCGAGTCCGGAGCGAAGCTTCGCACGCTGTTACCAGTGTTGACAGTTTGGTCACCCGGCTAACAGGTGCCCGCAGCGCTCGAAAAAAACAGCACGTACCATGGTAGTAGGTTGGGGGTCTACCTGATATGAAGTCCTTTTCCCCCAAACCAGTATTCCGAGGGATGTTAGATAGCGGTTCTTCCACCTGGGAGGTAGAGGTCACGGTGGATTCCGGGGCAGAAGGAAATTTCATGTCCTCGTCCTTCGCCCAAAAGCACGCTATTCCGCTGGTGCGACTGCCCCATCCCATGTCCATCAGGGTGGTTAACGGTGCTCCTTTACCATCTCAGGTCAGCCATAAGACAGCACCCCTTGGGCTCTCAATCTCACCATCTCACCACGAGTCCTTGTCCCTGTTCATTTTGCCAGATGGCATCGACCAGGTGCTTCTCGGAGTTCCCTGGCTCTTTTGCCATTCACCTCATATAGATTGGTCTTCAGGGAGTATACTGGGTTGGAGCAAGGACGGTGAGGGAAGGTGCATGAGGGGCAGTGTTCAAGTAGCCTCCACGGAGGTGCCCGCGGATCTTTTTGCGCTCCCTAGCCACTACCGGCCGTACGTGGACGTCTTCTCCAAAAAATCAGCAGAGATGCTTCTGCCGCACCATCCTTACGATTGCCTGATAGACCTATTGCCAGGCGCAGAACCTCCTAGAGGCCGCGTGTATCCTCTATCTCTCCCAGAGACAGAGGCCATGTCACAATATATCCGGGAGAGCCTGGCAAGAGGGTTTATCAGAAAATCGGTGTAGCCAGCTGGTGCAGGGTTCTTCGTGCAGAAGAAGAGTGGCGAGTTGCGCCCCTGCATCGACTACAGAGGTCTCAACGCCATTACAGTAAAAAACAAATACCCTCTTCCTTTGATCTCTGAGTTGTTTGACAGGTTGCGAGGGGCCCGGATCTTTACGAAATTGTATCTATGGGGGGCGTACAACCTGATCCGCATACGCGAGGGAGACGAGTGGAAGACAGCCTTTAATACCAGGGATGGCCACTATGAGTATCTGGTCATGCCCTTTGGCCACTATAATGCGCCTGCTGTCTTCCAGGACTTCGTAAATGATGTCTTTTGCGATATGCTCTCTACCTCGGTGGTGGTCTATCTGGATGACATCCTCCTCTTTTCTCCAGATTTGACCTCTCACCGGAGAGGCGACTGCAAGGTCTTCGACCGTTTGCAGGCGAATTCTCTCTTCGCCAAGCTGGAGAAGTGCCAATTTGAGCAGGAGTCCTTGCCGTTCCTGGGCTATATCATCTCGGCCCAGGGGTTGGCTCTGGATCCTGCCAAATTGCAAGCGGTAATGGACTGGCAGGAACCCCATTCTCTGAAAGCGGCGCAGCGTGTTTTGGGGTTCGTTAACTATTACCGCCAGTTCATTCCTCACTTCTCCACACTGGTAGCTCTTTTGGTTGCTCTCACCAAGAAAGGAGCCAGTCCTAAGGTTTGGTCAGAGCAGGTCTCCACGGCCTTCTCGTCTCTGAAGACCCATTTTGCTGGTGCTCCGATCCTCCACCGTCCCGATGTGGATAAACCCTTTATCCTAGAGGTAGACGCCTCATCCGTCGGTGCAGGAGCAGTCCTTTTCCAGAAGGATGCTCAAGGTCGGAAGCAACCCTGCTTCTTCTCAAAGACCTCACCGGCGGAGAAAAACTACTCCATTGGGGAGAGGGAGTTGCTGGCCATGAAATTGGCCTTTTCTGAGTGGAGACATCTCCTGGAGGGAGCCCGCTTTCCCTTTCAGTTGTACACTGACCATAAAAACCTGGTCTATTTACAAATGGCCCAGCGCTTGAACTCTCAAGCTAGGTCGTCGCTCTTCTCCTGCTTCCGCTTCACCTTGCACTATCTGTCAGGAGAGAAGAATGTCCGTGCGGATGCTCTCTCTCGCTCGGTGGACTCAGCGGAGGAAGAGGAGGCTGATCCTCAGCTAATCGTCCCCACTGAGAGCCTGAGTACCCTGGCCCCGGTCGCTCTTGAGGCAGTACCACCGGGCAAGACCTTTGTCCCTCCTCGCCTGCGACCAGAGGTCCTCGCGTGGGCACACACATCCAGGGTGGGTGGTCACTTTGGCAATAAGCGGACCACAGAGCTCCTGGCAAGGTCTTATTGGTGACCGCACATGGCTCGGGACACAAAAGAGTACATTCAGGCATGCGTCTCTTGTGCTCGGAGCAGGTCCTCTAGACAGAGGCCGGCTGAGTTACTGTATCCCTTGCTGGTGGCAGATAGACCCTGGGAGATGGTCGGCATGGATTTTGTGGTTGGCCTCCCAAATCTGGTGGCAGCACGGTCATCTGGGTAGTCACCGATTATTTTTCTAAAATGGTGCATCTGGCGCCACTCGCGCGGCTGCCTTCCGATCGTGGTTTCGCCGCACTGTTCATAAAGCACGTATTATTTCGTTTGCACGGTATGCCAGACAAAATAGACAGTGACCGAGGTCCCCAATTTGCATCTCGATTTTTGAGGGAGCTCTGCAGTCTACTCAGTATCGAGCTCAATTTGTCCTCTGCATATCATCCCGAGACGAACGGGTTGGTTGAGAGAGCCAATCAAACTCTGGTCATGTACCTGCAACATTTTGTCACTGCCAGGCAGGATGACTGGGCATCCTTACTACCATCGGCTGAATTTGCCCTGAATAACGCAGTGGCTGATTCCACTGGTCAGACACTGCTCCTTAATTACGGCCAGCATCCGTGCGTCCCCGTTCCTATGCCAGTGTCTTCCACTGATTCCAGGGTGGCAGACTGGGCAGTGGAGATTCGCGACATTTGGGATCGCACCCAGGATGCCATTCTAGCCTCTTAAGAGAGAAAGAGGGCATCCGCCGACACACATCGGCGCCCTGCTCCAACTTTTGCCCCTGACGACTTGGTGTGGCTCTCTGCCCGAAATATCAAGCTGCGGGCCGAGTCCTCCAAGTTCGCGCCATGATACATTGGTCCCTTCAAGGTCCTCGAGCAGATCAACTCAGTGGTCTACCGTCTAGCTCTGCCACCACACTTGGCCATCTCTGACGTCTTCCACGTGTCCCTTCTCAAGCCTGTTCACATGTCCCGGTTTTCCGAGTCATCAGCCAGGACATCAGCCTTGTTGTCGGATGAGTTTGAGGTCAACGCCATTGTGGGATGCATGATTGTGCGTGGCAAAAAATTTTATTTGGTGGACTGGAAGGATCATGGTCCAGAGGCCCGGACCTGGGAACCAGTGGAGAACATCCATGCCCCACTCCTGATCGCGGCATTTGAGCGTAGCAAAGCTGAGGGGAGGGGGCCCTGGGAGGGGGTGTAATGTTAGGTGTCGGGTTCCTGCAGCTGCACAGCAGGAATCCAGAGCCTTGCATTCAGCAGTCTCCCATTCTTCACCGACCACTCAGGAGCCTGCACAGCAATCCCGGCGTCCCAGACACTCTGCTCAGACCAGCTCTGTTGGTCTGACTGTTGCTGCCACCTCTGGGCCAGCAATAGCATCGCAGGCTGCTCAGCAACAAGCCACTCCAGAGGCTAAGTCCTCCCGTCGCTCTGCTGGGCATGCTCACGAGACGATCTCCCATTGGAGGTCGGGAGTCACATGTCCAGGTCTTCTCGTGATCTGATTGATCCATCTCAGGGATCTGGAAGCTTCTGGAAGCTTTCGGAAGGTCCCGGCTATAAAAGGTTTTCATGGCCGCTCTGCCATGCAATAGGATAGACTCTAGTGGCTAACGGTGTGAACGATGATGGATGCATGTACCTGCGAATGACTCATTAAGATATTACGAGTGTGTATAGGGACTTAGGTTTAGAGTCAGCGCCAGCCAGTATCAAGCTACAGCCACAATAGCATCCTCCACAGTGCTAGCGTCCAACAGTGCGCCTGCTACCGGGCATTGTCGATTAGCGGCTGTGTCTGTCGCCGCGCTGCAGTCTGCAGCTCCTCTTGGCGTCCGCAGTAGCGACGCCGCATGCACAGTAGGTCTAGACGGACACTGACCCTCTTCCTAGGGCCCAGCTCCTGTGACCATATACCGTACGTGCACTTCTCTGAGACCTGTGACGCTAACAGGCTCAGCCTTTTGTG
This sequence comes from Dendrobates tinctorius, assembly GCF_039654945.1. Classification (NCBI taxonomy): domain Eukaryota; kingdom Metazoa; phylum Chordata; class Amphibia; order Anura; family Dendrobatidae; genus Dendrobates; species Dendrobates tinctorius. The sequence continues at coordinate 1,358,628 of NW_027361821.1, forward strand.
TTTAGAACTTAGGCGTCTCTGTGAATAAACAGAGATCGCTCAGCGCACCCGGGTGACGTTCAACCCGTGTGTGTTATACTGCCATATTGTACATCCACCAATATCTAGCAGCAGTGTTAACACCTTCTGCACGGTGGACCCCGGGCGGCGAACGCACTTTACGTTATTTAATATTTAGTGCGTTCCACCTTCCCTACAATGTGTACAAATTATCTTGTTCAAGCCGAAAAGTGATCTTCTAATTTAGTGCATTTCTTTATCTTACTTTTATCATATATTGTGTGATTGATTTAACTCTTCTATACAGTGGAAACCTACAGTATAATAATATTCATAGAGAAATAATGCCTTTAGTTGAATAATACCTGTAATAAGAGCTCCCTATGGTTATACAATTAAAACTTTGCACCTGTTTTTTTGTCTACTTTTGTGTTTTGTGCCTTTTCTTTAGTTTGTACCCAATTCATCATTCTGTTGGTTTCTTTTTAGTCTATTTTATATTTACTCACCTATTTATTTATTTTTCCGCTTTGTGGGCAGAGTTTACCGATTCCAGATGTTTTCGCCTGATTCAAGAATTACCACTTGCAAAAAGTGATGCAACTTCACTCCAGTTCCCACCTGGTGTATTTTTGAGTTTGCCAGTATTTTGGCACTATTTTGTAAAATATGTGACTTTTGGTGTCAAAAAGTCACAAAAATAGTTTAAGGTAGAAAAATGACTTTATCTTTTCTCTGCACCAAATTCATGAATCACATGCCCCATTTTGAAAAACTTGGAACCCAAAAATGAAAAGTGACTTAAAAAACTCCTCAAATGATGAATCAAAGCCTATATGTCTTCCTTACAGTCTTTTGCAGAAACTGCTCACATTGTAGTTATTGATTTCAGTACTGAGGCTAATAAATGATAAAGATAAACTCAATACAATAAAGCAAATCATCAAGAAGGACATAATGTAGTAGCAGCAGCCAAACTGGGCTTTAATTCTCTGCTATATTGCCATTTGATTTTTTAGCCAGTCATTAAGTTTGTGAATAATTCTGTTAAGAATCAGCATTTTAATTAGTAACCAATGATAGTAATTAACACTGTGATTTGACATCTTTGATTTTTATATTTAATATCTATTAAACTTGGGTATATTTTTATCATACAATTCACAGCCATTTGTAGCAGAGTATCTTCTTTCAGGACATCAGATAACAGAGATGAGCGGATCGATCCATGGAAAATCATATTGGAGTCAAATTTCCTCAAATTCGCCACTCTAGACAAATTCCAACATTGTCATGACACAGCTGTCGGGTGACCCGGGACCAAGGGCTCTTTTCCTGACCCTAACACTAAGGTGCACCTTTGCTCGCCCTGCTTCCCGGGATACTTCAGATGGCAAAGATGCCGGGGCCTCTGCCCTTGCCTTATCTCCTAAGTTAGCCCTCTGTCTGTTCTCTTCCCCACCCAGGGAAAAGGGGGCGATACTGTGCACCACAGTGCAGCAACCTGAAAAACAGGGAAACAAAGATAAGGGGCAACTGAAAATTTCACACACACCAAATATACACTCACATCTAACAGAGGGATCCACCGGGGTGTGTAGGAAGGGAAAAAAACAAAATAGAGAAGGATAAGGAATTACCAAGCGTACAAACCAACAACAGTCGCTAATAACTCTTCCAGCACTCCTTCTCACACCAACTCCTTTCCCTCCGTTTGCCATGAAGCAATAAAGCTAGCTCTGATGAGGATTAGTAGCAGAGCGCAGATTATACAGGGAAAAGGAGTGGCTAACCGAGCACAGCTGAGAACAGGGATTTTCAACGTGGCTGATTAACCCCTGTTCTGCCAGAAGAAATAAACACATTTAATATGATGGAGAAGTGCTTCTTCTCAGCGCCGGAGTAGGAGCCACCAGACACTGTATTCTTCTGGCTTCATTCTGTTGCGGTATCCACATGACAAATACTTTGTAATTTGATTCAAAATTCTGAAAAAAAATTAGGGCTGCAAATAGTAAGGAAAAAAAAAGAATACATCACTGCTCACTTTTTCTGGTCACCCTGCTGCTAGCTGCCATCCATCCAGTTGTTTTCTTTCTACCTTCTCTAGCCTCTTCCCTATACTCCAGGACTTCATGCTGCGATCAGGCCTAGGGGGTCACGGTGAGCCATAAGGTCACAAAGGGGACAAGGGGGATGTCGGATGGCACCTGTGGCTCACGTTAGAGTTTCTGTCTACCAGGTCTTAAGTTTGAATCCCTGCAGAGTCAAATTATTAGAAGAAGATAAGAATTAATGAAATATATGGATGTATCCACTAAGTGTAGTCAGATGTTTGGAACACCCTTCAAAATGTCCTGCCTAGGAGGAGAATTAGACCATGGTGGTGTCCTGCATGGAACATATGTAACATTATGCATTTCATCTTTTTATTGGAAAGTGTATTATACAATGGAGTCTTTAAGAAGTCCTGTTCAGTTTCAAAACAAAATGAGGCAAAAGCTGATTGTGTCTTAAAATAAAAAAACAAATATTACTTGCCTACCAAGGCCCCTGGTGCTCCATCACCATCTATCTTCTGCTCTCCGTAGATTTTTGATGATTGAGCTGCAAAGCAAAACTCCTTACAAACTTGAGGCAATTTTAAACAATGCTACTTAATACTAAAGCATCTGACCTTTGCCTGGTCTGTGCATACAGGGCCTAGGGCTATGATGTCAGTGAAGTTTGTTGGGTTAAGTGCTAAAACTGATGTAAACTATTGAAAAGAGAGGCAGCCAAAAATAAGGGAGCAAGGCCCGATGCTAGTCCAAGACAGGTGTGTAACATTGGTATTGTTACTGCTGCAAAAATCTATTGAAGGTTTACTCCTACATTCCAACATTGGTCATTTTGCAAAATACTTAACAAAATGCTTAAAAAAGCAACTTAGTAATTTAAATATTGTTAAAATTTGTCCCTCTTCTCCAATTTCTAATTTTTTACTTTATTGTTTTACTTTGTTGGCTAGGGAACACTCATCACTGCTGTCTAAAAGTGATGTCTAAACATGCATATTGCTAACAAGCTCTTTCATGTGATGATTGGGGTTTTCCAATGATCTTTCTAAACATTGGTTCTTCTTATAGTTAGGTGTATCCTATGGTCTTGAAAATACTTGGTGACATACACAAAAGCCTTGACACATTACTGATGATTAGTATCCAGGTTTAGCAGGGTTGTAAATGTCCAAGGACATGAAAACTAACGCAATTTTGGGGCACTGTTAAGCAGGTACGGACTGGGGCTAAAATTCAGCTCTGGCATTTGAAATCACACAAGCCCATGTTGTCCGTGTCCCCAAGAACCAGATGAGTATATTAGTAATATTTCCCTGGACGGAGGAAAGGAAGAACACCAATTCTGTAGGCAACATAGCAGACAAGGCAGCCCATGACCAGACAGGCCCTTTTGGCATTTGCCAGAATTGCCAGATGGCCAGTCCGGCTCTGCTGTTAAGTACTGTATTACCACATGTATGTTATATTAATATTTATTTAGTATTTAAACAAGGTGGAAAGGGTGGTCCAAGGAACTTCCATTATCCCATCCTGTATCATCCTTATTTCCTTATAGCTTGTATGAGACATTGACATCATGTTTAATCAAAGCACTTAACAGAAGTGCACGTTGCATTGTTATTCTTTATTTCTATGTGGCAGTATATACCGTATGTACCATAATAGTATTAAACTGGATACCTGGTTCCTACATGTTCTGCCAATTACCTTGGTCTATTTTAATAAGTTCTAGGTGTTTTTACCATACTGAGAATAGATCTTGTGTGTAACCATCAATTCTATATTACATTTACAATAAATATACATTTACAGAGCAGCTGTTCATGGTGAAAGACAGAAGTTTCTGGCAATCTTATCAAATGTTTCTATTATCTAGCAGAAGGAAAGGGCACAGGAAGGAGTGGAAGGAAGCAAAATGCCTTTCTTTTGCTGAGAAAGAAAAAAAAATACAGGGTCATTAGTTAAATAACATGAAACACGAAAAATCTAACACAAATCTACTTTTTAGTAAACTCTATTAGCAGATTAAATTGCAAAATTAATACAGTTATTTTACAAATTAATGTCTTTGTTACAACAGTACATGTCTGCATCTTCCATTGAAATACATTGTAACAATATTGTTCTGTGATGCTGTACTTACCTTCCAAAAACTTCTTGTTGTTTTCTTGTTGTTGAGGATTCAAACTCCATGGTTGTCTTCTAAGGGTGAGTGCACACGCTGCGGATTCACCTGCGGATTTTTCAGCGCGGGCGGATTTGCAGGTAAAACCGCAGGTAAAGTGACCTGCGGTTTTCCTGCAGATTTGCCAGTGGTTTTCCCCTGTGGATTGACACCTGTACAATGGAACAGGTGTCAAACCGCTGCGGAATCCGCAGAAAGAATTGACATGCTGCGGATTTAAAACCACAGTAAATCCACACGGAAAAATCCGCAGCATGTGCACTGTGGATTTTAAATCCCATTGGCTAACATTGTACTGTACACTTCGGAACTGCTGCGGATCCGCAGGGCCAAATCCGCTGCGGATCCGCAGCAGAATCCGCAGCATGTGCACATATCCTCAGGCTATGTGCACACGCTGCGTTCTTTGCTGCGGATCCGCTGCGGATCTGCAGCAGTTCTGCAGACAGTGTACAGTAGCATGTAAATCTATGTGATTTACAATCTGCTGTGCACATGCTGTGGATTTTTAACGTCGGAAAAGCTGCGGCTTTGAATCCGCAGAAAGAAATGACATGTCACTTCTTTTCTGCGGATTCTGCTGCGGTTTACCATCTTCTCCATTGTTGAGGTGAAAAACCGCAGGCCAATCTGCAGGTAAAACCGCAGGTCATTTTACCTGCGGTTCCGCAGATACAAATCAGCAGACCAATCCTCAGCATATGCACATAGCCTCAGACTATTAGCTTGAAGAGCAAAATCTGTCAGAGTATTAGTGTTCTTGATAGCTACTGCTCAGCCCACACTTTAGAAGATTATAAATTTCACCTCTACCTTACATCTACTCAGGGCCACCATTAGGACATTACTGCCCTGACTGGCATATGAGGCCCAAACAGCAGATGGGTCCCGCATCGGGCCCTTCACTTCTGCCCATTGGGCCCCACTGCACCAGCGGCAGGATTCTGCTCATCAAGGAACTGAACCTGCGTCCAAGACCCGCAAGGCAATAGTTAAAGCTGAATAGAAAAAAGTTGATTCAGCTCACCCTTATAGTGATGTCCACACCGCACATGAGTAGTTCTGTCCGAGCAAGGAAGCGTCTCTGCTGGACGTCAGGTACTTGCGAAGAAAGAAGGTATCCAGCTCCGGAGATGAAATCCAAAATCTTTATTGAAACAAATTAAAAGGTAATAAGCTGCTTGATAACCAGTGTATACTGAAGGAAGGAATGTGCTAGGTAACTGGACGCATTTCGAACACGTGTAGTGCTCTTAGTCCTTAGTCCTGAGGACTAAGAGCACTACACGTGTTCGAAACGCGTCCAGTTATCTAGGACATTACTTCCTCCAGTATACACTGGTTATCAAGCAGCTTATTACCTTTTAATTTGTTTCAATAAAGATTTTGGATTTTATCTCCGGAGCTGGATACCTTCTTTTTTCGCAAATAGTTAAAGCTGCCAGTCAATCAGAGGCTGGCAGCTGACATCAGTGAGCATGTCGCCGGCGTCTGACGTCATTGTCATTCGCCGGCGAGTGCATGCTTTCAGCCTGGAGGGAAGATCGATCGCCGCAGGAGCACGGCAAGGTAAGGAATGGAGACAGGGGTCAGAATGAAGATGGGGCAGGAATGGAGACATGGGGGCAGGATGAAAGATATGGGGGCTGGATTGGAGACATGGGGCAGGATTAGAGACACAGGGGCAGGATGGAGACACGTGGGCAGGATTGGAGACACGGGGGCATGATTGGAGATACGGGTCAGGATTGAAGAGACAGGGGGCCGGATTGGAGACACAGGGGGCAGGATCATGGGGAAGGATGTTGACAGATGGGGCAGGATCATGGGGCAGGATGGAGACAGATGATGCAGGATCATTGGACAGGATGGAGACAGATGGTGCAGGATCATGAGGCAGAATGGAAACAGATGGTGCAGGATCATGGGGCAAGATTGGAGACATGAGGGCATGATTGGAGACAGGGGGCAGGATGGAGACAGGGGGCATGATTGGAGACACAGGAGGCATGATTGGAGACACAGGGGGCATGATTGGAGACACGGGGCAGGATTGGAGACACAGGAGGCATGATTGGAGACACAGGGAGCAGGATCATGGGGCAGGATGGAGACAGATGATGCAGGTTCATGGGGCAGGATGGAGACAGATGATGCAGGATACTGGGGCTGGATAGAGACAAATGGTGCAGGATCATGGGGCAGGATGGAGACATGGAGGCATGATTGGAGACATAGGGGGCATGATTGAAGACAGGGGGCAGGATAGAGACACAGGGGCATGATTGGAGACATAGGGGGCATGATTGGACACAGGGAGCATGACTGGAGACATGGGGGGCATGATTGGAGACACAGGGGGCAGGATTGGAGACACAGGGGGCAGGATTGGAGACACAGGGAGCAGGATTAGAGACACCAACCGGTGGCAGGATGGAGACAGATGGAGCAGATGCAGACAGATGATGCAGGATCATGGGGCAGGATGGAGACAGATGGTGCAGGATCATGGGTCAGGATGGAAACAGATAGAGCAGGATCATGGGGCAGGATGGAGACAGATAGTGCAGGATTGGAGACACAGGGGCAGGATTGGAGACACAGGGGGCAGGATTGGAGAAACAGGGCAGGATTGGAGACGGGGCAGGATTGGAGACACAGCGGGGCAGATTGGAGACATGGTGCGGGATGGAGACAAATGGGGCAGGATGGAGACAGATGTGTTGTGAATTATCTCTCTGGCTTCCCTCTGGTGATTACTGAAGATAGTGGAGCTGGTCAGATTGAGAGTTCTCTTTCTGGGCTCCCTCTGGTGGTTACTGGAGGTAGTGGAGCTGATCTGATTGACAGAGGCTTGCCACCTGATGATGAGGAAGACAATTGGAGATCTGGGGTTTCTGATTGGGATTTATGACAGCTGACTCCCTCTATCCCTGCTTGTGATTTTCTTCCAGTGCCTCCTGAGGTCTGATGTCTCCTGCTCTTTCCCTGCATGTTCAGCTAAGTGGTTCATTTGCTATTTTGTTTGCATTTGATCTGGTTTTGTTTATCTCTGCTTTGTGCGCGTCAGCTTGCTCCGGCTGGGGCTGTGCTGAATCATCGCCCATATGTTACTGCATGTGCCAGTTTGTTTTGTCCCCTTTTATATTGGTCTCTTTTTGCTTTGCTTTCAGAATATACCAGAGTGCTGATATAGTTGGGGGTGAAGTCGTGTGACTTCAGTGTTTTTGTGCATCAGACATGTTGGACTTTTTGCAGGGTTTTTTGCATAATTGCAGACAGTATCTTTCCTTTCCTGTCCTGTCTAGTCAGTGTGGGCCCCATCATTTGCTTAGTCTATTTTTCTGCCTGCATTTGTGTTTTCATCTTGTCTCACAGACAATATATGTTTGGGGGCTATCTATTCCTTTGGGGTCTGCTCCGGGGCAGTTTAGATTTCCCCTTTTTCGCTTTAGGCTTAGTTAGCTCTCCGGCTGTGCTGAGGTGTCTAGGATCATCGTAGGTACACTCCACAGCTACTGCTAGTTGTGTGGACAGGATCAGGGGTCTGCATCTGCTTAGTTACCAACCTCTCTGGATTTCTGTGGCTTAGCCTGGGCCTGCTATCCTCCTCGGTGACCCATTCATAACACAGATGGGGCAGGATGGTGACAGATCGTTCAGGATCATGGGGCAGGATGGATACGATGGAGACAGATGGGGCAGGATCATGGGACAGATAAGGCAGATGGGGAGATCATATGGGGCAGAATGGATACTCATGCGGGCAGGATGGGAGAACATATGGCTGGAGCCAGGAATAAGACACACAGGGGCCAGGATTGGGGATATTATTACCATAGGGGCTAATTATTATTATTATTATTATTATTATTATTACTGCAGTGATGTATTTATTTTATTTTTTGAGGATATTGTTTTAAATGGGGCGCAGTCCTGTTACTGTGCAGAGTGACACTATGTCGCCTTTTTTTCTTCATGTGGTGCAGTGTAGAAGTTGGGAAAAAAATAAGTAATGTGTTCTGCAAGCGGTGCTCTAGATAACTGTGTTATTTCCTGCAGAGATGAGCCCTGGCTGGAAGAAGTTATGGTGGTCTTTGCTGGATGAAGATGAAAGACTTCACCTAGAGATGTCACTGGTGATTCAGCATGTTACCTATACACTGACACTATACACTGTATACTATATACAGCAGTCCTGTGTACAATGTCACCAGTGATCACTGTATTACCTGTCCACAGACACTGCATACTAAGTACAGATCTCCCGTGTATAATGGCACTTATGGTGATATTAGTATTGTGTTTTTTTACTACTGATCAGTATTGTAGTATTCAGTCACTATGTGGTGGTAATACGTTGTCCGGCCATGGTGTGGTGGTATATGTTCCTCATATGTGGTATTATTGGTCACCATGTGGTGGCAATATGTGATCTGGACATGGTGTGGCAGTATTTGCTCCTTGTATGTGGTATTATAGGTCACAATGTGGTGGTACTATGGTGTCTGGTCATGGTACGGTGGTATTTGTCCTTGTATATGATATTATTGGTCATTTTAAAAATTGAAAAATTAAATAAAAATATACCTAAAGTGTATTGCATATTTTAACAAATGTTTAATAGGTTAGAGTAGAGTAGGGCCCGGCCAAAAGAGTCTACTGTGTTGTGGTAGCGGCTTAAAAAATCTTTTGGCCAAAACAAAAGCTGCTGGCTATATGTGTGATCTGGTGATGGGAACTGTTAATGTGTGATTGGTGAGAAGTGGAGTTTTTGCAAGAGAGAGCGATGGGACTGTGGACAGTTCGAGGGATGGAGGCTGGGCTGGGGTGGAGCCTGGGCGGAGTCTCAAGGGGGCCCCGAAAATTTTGCCAGTATGGGGCCCCGAAATTCTTAGTGGCAGCCCTGCATCTACTTACAAGCTGGATCTTATGACTTATTGATGAGATTTCACATTTATGTAAGTCTACTCTTTAGCTTTAAAAGGCATCTTTACCCATGTACAGATGTGGACAAAATTGTTTGCACCCTTCTGTTAAAGTGCTAAAAAACCTTTTGAGGCAATCATTGCAAACAGTCTATATTTGTAACTCTCAAGGAGACTTTTGCATCTGTCCACAGGTATTTTGGCCCACTCCTTGTGAACAAACAGCTCCAGCTGTTTCAGGTGTGACTGCGCATTCTCCTGACTGCATGTTTCAGTTCCTTCCATAGGATTTAGATCAGGGCTCCTAGAAGCCAATTCATAGTAGTCCAATTCTTTGCTTTAAGCCATTCTTGGATGTTTTAGCTATGTATTTTGGGTTTTTATCCTGTTGGAGGACCCATGACCTGGAACTCAAAGATTTCTGACCCTGGACATCATATTTGCTCCTGAATGCTTTAACAGTTTTGAGGTTTCATTGTATCCAGCACACATTCACGACACCTTGTGCCACTTGTTAACATTCGTTTTAGCAAATTCCAGTCTCAATTTTTTAAGATTTTTTTTCAACAATGGTTTCCTCCATCTTCCATGGTGTCCACTTTAGCCAAGACAGAGACAGGCAGTTCGTTCTCACACTGATGTACCTTGATCTTGGAGGTCACATATGATCTCTTTGAAAAATGTTCTGAGCTCTTTGGTTACCATCCACCACCATTACCATACCATTATTTCTTCAAATTGTCATCTATTTTCCACATCCAGGGAGGTTGACTACAATCGCATAGACCTTAAATTTCTGAATAATATGTGCAACTGTAGTAACAGAAGCATCAAGCTGTTTGGAAATGGTGATTTTGCCTTACTTTTAACATGTCTGACTATAATTTTCTTTCTAAACTTTTGAGACTCTCTCCTTAGCTCTCTTCAGTCCATGTTTAGTGTGGTACATATCATGATACTAAACTGCACAGTGACTACTTTTCATCCTTTAGGCATACTGACTGATTACCCGTCTGTAGACATCTGCGATGCTTTTAACATGACTGACCTTAATTTCGCATGTCCCTATGGTCAAATTATTTTCAATCTTTTCCAGGGGTACCTTCATTTGTGCCCAGGCAATTTTCATTAGTTTTTTTTGTTAGCTAAAATGTCTGATTTTCATTAGTTCATATTCAGTAAACTTCAATTTAAAATTACTTTTGTCAGATTCAAGTTATTTCATTGACCATTGTGGATTTTCTTACTTTAACAGAAAAGTACCAACAATTTTGTACACAGCTGCATAATAAAGATTTGTGGTTATCATCAATAGATTTCTACAACGGCTTCGCAAAATTGTCTGAAAAAATGTCAAGAATGAATGTTTTTGCAAGTGCAACCACTGACATAGTCTTATCAGTTGGATCACATGATTTGGCAAACAAACAGGAAGTTCAGCATTTCCAAGGTCTGTGGAAGCTTCTTTTTTTAGGCCAGGCAAGGATGGGGCAGGAAGACACAAATATGTTCTTGGATAAGGTCCTCTGGGAGGAGAAGGAAGGAAAAACGTGATTTAACCGGTAAAGACTTCCAAAAAAAGGACACAGAGTTTATTTTTAAGTTTGGTGGGAAATCTTAAGGTGAGAGATAGAAGCTGGCATGGCACGCTATAGGAGGCTGGTTTACAGAAGATTGTTTTTATTAGAATGTTAGTTTGTTTATTACATTTGAGGATCCATGGTTACAAAGGTGAGTATTTCCCTTTCTAGGTTGAAAGAGTCACATTAACTATTAGAAATTTAAGAGTGTGAAATGTAATACTAAGAATAACATTTTCATTCAGCATGTTGTCACATAAACAACTTTTATAATAAAACATATACATTGTGTAAGCAAAAGTATATTTTCCTAGAGGCAGTGCATGGAAAAATGGCACATTTTGATATACTTGGTCATCAAATAAAAAATTAAATTAATTACATATATTTTTCTATAAGCTTTCAAAATCGTAGGTAAGAAACATGTTGTGAAAGGGACTGCACAGAAATTGTATAGTCTTTCTTTGCTTTTGTTCAAACTCATCTGTCTAATATATGCTAAGATATTTATATTAAATATGACTTAAAAAATAATATCTCTGCAAAATGATACCATGGGGAATGTTTCCTTTGACTACACAGGGTCTCCATAATTCCCTGTGTGCCCAACTATGCCATGCACCTAAGATCAAGACCAATTCTCTGCTAGGGCTCAGTTCCAAATTTTTCATATACTGTATATGTACAGTAAATAAGTAAAATCTGTAGTTTGTAATGTACTGAAATTTTCCTATAACATGCTAGATCAGCTCAAGTGGCTTACTGTATCTAACAGTACTAATTCCTCAGTTTTGTTATAGATCCCAATGGATTCTGACAGCTCCCACTGACTGTTTTTGCCTGGTAGAATAGTGCAACCTGCTGTGATATTCTGGATGTCAAAATGAAATGAGAACTTCATGGAAAAGAACTAAAGGAGGAGCAAAGCCAAAAATAAAACAAAAATAATTCCTAAACTAAAACATTCAATGGCTTCATATTTACATATTTAGGAAATGCATTTGTCAATGTAATGATGGATTTCATAGCCTACCCAAAAAAAACCTTTTTTACAGTAAATTATTCCCTGCCTTAGTGTTAAGCCAGGAGACTCTACTGACTATGCTGACTTTTTAGTGATCGACCTAGTAAGTAAAGGTGATTGAATCTGTCAAGATTCTGCCTTCCTCCCACCCTGCACCTGTCCTTGCATGCTGGTTGAACATTGTGGAGGTTGGGTCATAGACCATATAGAGAAAAGATGCACATGGAGAGACCAAGAGTTTAATAAAATGTCATTTTTTTATTACAATTTTATTTTTTTTAAATTGTACACTAATAGTAAAGGGGGGGATAGGGAGACAGTGAGGACTACCAATATGGTGGGACCACAGGAAAGAGGAACATGAAGTATAAGTTCAAGATGCCTATAAATAATAGGGCATATACACCTATATGGAACAGGTAGGTGCCGGATTGTAAGTACAAAATATAAGGCCACCAGTGGGAATATCAATGGACAGTAAGAGAATATAAGGGCAAAAAGAACAAGATGGTGATATATGGTTACCTCAGACCTGAGGTACCACGACCCCTCGCATGTTTCGGCTTAAGTGCCTTCTTCCTGGGGAGTGACCGCAGGTCTGAGGTAACTATCTGTGGTGTACAGCACAGCCCCACATGGTATACAGCACAGCACCATGGTATATAGCACAGCCCCACATGGTATACAGCACAGCCCCACATGGTATACAGCAAAGCCCCACATGGTATACAGCCCAACCTCACATGGTATACAGCACAGCCCCACATGGTATACAGCACAGTACCATGGTATACAGCACAACCCCACATGGTGCACAGCCCCACACGGTATACAGCACAGTACAGCCCCCCTCCCCGAGTACAGCACCATGGAATGCAGCACAGTCCCACATGGTATACAGCACAGCCCTCCCTCTCCCCTTGCACCGCCTCACATGGTATACAGCACAGCCACCCCCCACACCCAGCACATCACCATGGTATACAGCACAGCCCCACATGGTATACAGCACAGCCCCCCTCCCCCAGCACAGCACCATGGTATACAGTACAGCACCATGGTATACAACACAGCCCCCCAGCACTGCACCATAGTATACAGCACAGTCCCCCCAGCACAGCACCATAGTATACAACACAGCCCCCCAGCACCATGGTATACAGCACAGCCACCCCAGCACAGTACCATGGTATACAGCACAGCATCCCCCCAGCACAGCACCATAGTATACAGCACAGCCCCCAGCACAGCACCATAGTATACAGCACAGCACCATGGTATAGAGCCCCCCAAAACACAGCACCATTGTATTCAGCCCCCTTCCCCCTAGCACAGCATCATGGTATACAGCCCCCCAGCACAGGACCATGGTATACAGCCCCCCTCCAGCCAGCTCAGCACCATAATATACAGCCACCCCTCCAGCACAGCCCCATGGTATACAGCCCCCCCCAGACCCAGCACAGCACCATGGCATACAGCCCCCCCAGCACAGCACCATGGTATACAGCCCCCCTCCAGCACAGCACCATGGTATACAGCCCCCCCAGCCCCAGAACAGCACCATTGTATACAGCCCCCCAGCATCAGCACAGCACCATGGTATACAGCCCCCAGCACAGCACCATGGTTTACAGCCCCCCCAGCACAGCACCATGGTGTACAGTCCCTCCTCCTAGCACAGCACAGCACCATGGTATACAGCCCCACCCAGCACAGCACCACACCATGGTATACAGCCCCCCCAGCCCAGCACCATGGTATACAGCACCATGGTATACAGCCCCCCTTCCCCCCAGCACAGCACCACACCATGGTATACAGCCCCCCTTCCCCCAGCACAGCACCACACCATGGTATACAGCCCCCCAGCACAGCACCATGGTATACAGCTCCCCCCAGCACAGCACTGCACAGTGGTATACAGCCCCCTCCAGCACAGCACCATGGTATATAGCTCCCCCCAGCACAGCACAGCACAGCGGTATACAGCTCCCTCCAGCACAGCACCATGGTATACAGCTCCCCCCAGCACAGCACAGCAGTATACTGCCCCCTCCAGCACAGCACCATGGTATATAGTTGCCCCAGAGCACTGCACAGCATTATACAGCCCCCTCCAGCATTGCATCATGGTATACAGCTCCCACAGCACAGCACAGCGGTATACAGCCCCCTCCAGCACAGCACCATGTTATACAGCTCCTCCCAGCACAGCACTGTGGTATACAGCTCCCACCAGCACAGCACCATGGTATACAGCTCCCCCAGCACAGCACAGTGGTATACAGAACCCTCCAGCACAGCACCATGGTACAGTACTCACTGTTGCATTAAAAAAAAACACTCCTCACCTTCTCATTGTGCCGGCGCTGCTCCCGGCTCCTGTCTCCTGCTCTGCCTGGTACACACTGAGTGCGTGATGACGTCATTGCGCACCCGCTGTGTCAAAGGCACAGCGGGGAATGATAGGAGAAGGAGCGTCAACTGACGCTTTCTCCTCCATCATTGCTGTGAACTCTGCCGGCATCTATGACACCGGTATAGTTCAATGCGGGGGAGTTGGCGCTGGGGGCAGGTGGGCCCCCCTGCCTCACAGGGGCCCCATAGCGGCTGCATGATGTGCCGCTAGCTGGGGGCCCCTGGGGGAGTGGGGGCCCTAGGCAGCTGCCTGGTCTGTCTGCCAATAACGCCGGCCCTGCTGTTCTGCTTCTCCTCTGAGTGACGTCTTCACTCTTCGGACTCTGGCTCACACTATGCTTGTAGGTGCTTCTCTAAAATAATAAGAATATCATCCAAAAGTTAACATTTTTCAGCTCTTCGATACAAAAAGTGAAACTCATATATTATATAGAGTCATTATAAGCAGAGCGATGTATTTCACGTGTTTATTTCTGTTAATGTTGATTTTAAAATCCAAAATGTTGGCCTACTGAAATGTATGTTCAGTAAATGCACTCAATACTTGGTCGGGGCTCCTTTTACATCAATTACTGCATCAAGGCGATGTGGCATGGAGGCGATCAGCCTGTGGCACTCTGAGGTGATATGGAAGCCCAGGTTGCTTTGATAGCAGTCTTCAGCTCGTCTGCATTGTTGGGTCTGGGGTCTCTCATCTTCCTCTTGACAAAGTTAGGGACAGGCGAGTTTGATGATATTCTAATTTTGTGAGAAGCACCTGTATGTGACGTGGAAGTTTCTTTACAATGTAAGTCTTCGGATTCTCATTTTGAGCCTTGCTCTCATGCTCCATTACACAGGTTAAAGAAAAAAAAGTTAAGGACTGCTTCTTAAGGTGGACTGTTTTGTCTGTTTTATAATGGAGGTGAGTATACAGTGGGGCAAAAAAGTATTTAGTCAGTCAGCAATAGTGCAAGTTCCACCACTTAAAAAGATGAGAGGCGTCTGTAATTTACATCATAGGTAGACCTCAACTATGGGAGACAAACTGAGAAAAAAAAATTCAGAAAATCACATTGTCTGTTTTTTTTTCATTTTATTTGCATATTATGGTGGAAAATAAGTATTTGGTCAGAAACAAGCAATCAAGATTTCTGGCTCTCACAGACCTGTAACTTCTTCTTTAAGAGTCTCCTCTTTCCTCCACTCATTACCTGTAGTAATGGCACCTGTTTAAACTTGTTATCAGTATAAAAAGACACCTGTGCACACCCTCAAACAGTCTGACTCCAAACTCCACTATGGTGAAGACCAAAGAGCTGTCAAAGGACACCAGAAACAAAATTGTAGCCCTGCACCAGGCTGGGAAGACTGAATCTGCAATAGCCAACCAGCTTGGAGTGAAGAAATCAACTGTGGGAGCAATAATTAGAAAATGGAAGACATACAAAACCACTGATAATCTCCCTCGATCTGGTGCTCCACGCAAAATCCCACCCCGTGGGGTCAGAATGATCACAAGAACGGTGAGCAAAAATCCCAGAACCACGCGGGGGGACCTAGTGAATGAACTGCAGAGAGCTGGGACCAATGTAACAAGGCCTACCATAAGTAACACACTACGCCACCATGGACTCAGATCCTGCAGTGCCAGACGTGTCCCACTGCTTAAGCCTGTACATGTCCGGGCCCGTCTGAAGTTTGCTAGAGAGCATTTGGATGATCCAGAGGAGTTTTGGAAGAATGTCCTATGGTCTGATGAAACCAAACTGGAACTGTTTGGTAGAAACACAACTTGTCGTGTTTGGAGGAAAAAGAATACTGAGTTGCATCCATCAAACACCATACCTACTGTAAAGCATGGTGGTGGAAACATCATGCTTTGGGGCTGTTTCTCTTCAAAGGAGCCAGGACGACTGATCCGGGTACATGAAAGAATGAATGGGGCCATGTATCGTGAGATTTTGAGTGCAAACCTCCTTCCATCAGCAAGGGCATTGAAGATGAAACGTGGCTGGGTCTTTCAACATGACAATGATCCAAAGCACACTGCCAGGGCAACGAAGGAGTGGCTTCGTAAGAAGCATTTCAAGGTCCTGGAGTGGCCTAGCCAGTCTCCAGATCTCAACCCTATAGAAAACCTTTGGAGGGAGTTGAAAGTCCGTGTTGCCAAGCGAAAAGCCAAAAACATCACTGCTCTAGAGGAGATCTGGAGGGAGGAATGGGCCAACATACCAACAACAGTGTGTGGCAACCTTGTGAAGACTTACAGAAAACGTTTGACCTCTGTCATTGCCAACAAAGGATATATCACAAAGTATTGAGATGAAATTTTGTTTCTGACCAAATACTTATTTTCCACCATAATATGCAAATAAAATGAAAAAAAAACAGACAATGTGATTTTCTGGATTTTTTTTTCTCAGTTTGTCTCCCATAGTTGAGGTCTACCTATGATGTAAATTACAGACGCCTCTCATCTTTTTAAGTGGTGGAACTTGCACTATTGCTGACTGACTAAATACTTTTTTTCCCCACTGTATATGAGTCAATTCTATGAGGACAGCATGCAATTTCCAAGCCACACACTTTTTTTTTCCAACACTGTTTTCTGGGCTGTAGATGTTTTCTTCAGTGACTCAGTGTGATGGCACATTACTGAATGGTGATTGTGCACTTTGCACGTGGTCATGATTCTCTGGAATTGCCAGCATAGTGATCGCAAGTATGAGTTTGCATACTTGCAATGTTCAGGAGCTGACTAGCGTCTCAAGGATGGGCCGCTGCTAATGGGCCACTGCTGTGTGCTTGCCCCCCAGGCCAAAATTTGCCAGCCAGTCCCTGCACATTACAATAAGTGAACAATACAAAAGCCAGAGAAAAAGAGCAGAAAAATCCTTATCACTTCATAAATAGCAGCCCTTAAAAACAACACAGGTCTAGGAAGAAAAGAGGATGTGATGTTACATCTGGACAGGGGTGGACTAAGGGTAGCCAGAGCCCCGTGCTGTTCAGATGTTCAGACTGTGGGCCCCCCGGTCATGTGATGAGGTCATGTGACGGGGTCGGGAAGCCACTAGTTTTCATGACGCATACGGTGCGTCAAGGGGTGGGAAGGGGTTAAATACTGAGGTAAAAAACTCAGCAAATACACAACGTGTGCACAAGGCCTCACAAATACTGAGGAAAAAAACGCCAAATACTCAGCGTGTCCATGAGGCCTTACAAATACTGAGCGAAAAACTCACCAAATACTCAGCGTGTCCATGAGGCCTTATAAATACTGAGGTAAAAACTCACCAAAATATCAGCGTGTGCACGAGGCCTTATAAATACTGAGGTAAAAACTCACCAAATTCTCAGCGTGTGCACGAGGCCTTACAAATACTGGAAGGCTTCCACCCAACATCTAGTTCTGACTCACCTGAACCTAACATCGAAACCAGCTAATAGTCTGCAATCACCTGCTGACCTGGACCCATGACCTGTCAGACAAGTTACTTCACATGAGTCGCCCAGGGGCTTCTGCTTCATGAACTTCCCCAGATAGAAGAAGCAGCCTCCGATGTGCAGCTTGTGGTCGGATACACAAGAAGAGACAGTCCTCATCACAGGCTGTGCCCAACATGGCAGCAGAGGGGTTAACGCCACAGACAAGTCCCGTCTCCTCACAAACTGGACACAACGCTGCATCTGGTGATGAACAAGCGCACATTGTGCAATGTTAGTCATGTCCCAGATGTTCAGGACATGTGGAGGACCAAGGGGGGATAAAAGACCCCAGGATTGGAACAGGAGCATGGGAAAGTGGACGGCGGTCGGGGGGGCAGGGTTTATATAGGGGCCGGAGTAAGTAAATATAAACAAACGCACACATATTGCTACATGCGGGCAGCGCACACATGCACAATCCTCAGGTTGTATAACTTTCAACTGATCAAAACATTTCTCTCAGTAGGCCAAGAAAGAAATGTGGCAGGAATAAAGTACACCTCATAGTAACTTATGTGTGAGGCAGAGGTGACAAGACCCACCATCTCGTGCCCACCTTACTAGGGGTGCCCACTGCCCACATATAACAAAGTTGATGGAAACAGACGAGTTCCACTATGATGATTGGTTACTGGCCCCCAGCCACACCCATTTTCACAACTAGTCACACCAAAGTCCACACCCAAACCACACCCATTTAGCTCTGCTGATCACACTGACTGGTACTGAGGGCACAGTGGCTGGCATTATGGGCACACTGACTGGTACTGAGGAAAAGAAAGAAAGAACAGAAAGAGAAAAAAGAAAACAGAGAGAAAAAGAAAGGAGAGAGAATGAAAGGAGAGAAAGAAAGAACAGAGAGAAAGAAAGAAGAAAGAGAAACAGAGAGAAAGAAAGAAAGAAAAGAGAGAAAGAAATGGGACAGAAAAAAAGAAAGAGGGGAAAGAAAGAACAGAGAGGGAGAGAGAAAGAAAGAAAGAGGGGAAAGAAAGAACAGAGGGGGAGAGAGAAAAAAAGAAAGAAAGAGGGGAAAGAAAGAACAGAGAGAGAAAGAAAGAGGGGAAAGAAAGAACAGAGAGAAAAAAGGAAAGAAGGGGAAAAAAGAAAGAACAGAGAGGGAGAGAGAAAGAAAGAGGGGAAAGAAAGGACAGAGAGCAAAAGAAAGAGAATGAAAGAACAAAGAGAAAGAAAGAAACAGGGGAAAGAAAGAACAGAGAGAGAGAAAGAAAGAAAAATAATATAGCAGCCCAGCTCCCTTTGTAATGCCCACCTGAGCCTACTGGTGCAGGACATATCATGATCCACTCACATGGCTGACATCCCCAAGTCCAAGGCGATTCCGCTGTCCGCACTGTTCGAGGACATGGTGATGGATCTGAAGCATTCCCTGAAGTGCTTCCATGGTTCCGTCACAATCTCCTCCCAAAATTACCTCATTTCCGGTCAGCTTCCAGCACGTCACTTCCGATGGAAGGTCACGTGCGAGTTTTCAAGTGCTCCTTGGGGCTCCGCCGTGTACTCCTGTGTCCGCGGGAAAAGTAAGCTCACGGTCGGCGCAGTGGGGCAGACTCTCAAAATCTGGGACGGTTGGGAGGTATGAATGCTCCCCATCATACACCTTGTAAACGCATGGCTCCGCACACCTCATACACATGGTTCCGCTTTGTATACCTCGTACACACACAGCTCCACTCCGTACACCTCGCGCTCACACGGCTCCACTCAGTACACACATGGCTCCACTCTGTAAGTCTTGTACACATGCGGCTCTGCTCTGTACACCTTGTACACACGCAGCCACGCTCTGTACACCTTGTACACACATGGCTCCACTCCGTAAGCCTTGTACACATGCGGCTTTGCGCCATACACCTCGTACACACCCGACTCTGCTCCGTAAACATACGGCTCAGCTCCGTACACTTTGTACACATAGGGCTCCGTTCCATACACCTCGTACACATGCGGCTCTGCTCTGTACACCTCGTACACACACACGGCTTCACTCCACACACCTTGTACACGCGTGGCTCCGCTCCGCACACCTCGTACATGCACGGCTCCGCACACCTCGTACACACGCAGCTCTGCTCCGCACACCTCGTACATGCTCCGCTCCGCACACCTTGTACACACTCACCTCACACACGCGCGGCTCCGCTCCACACATCTCATACACACCTCGCACACGTGTGGCTCCGAATACATCGTACACTCTCCGCTCAACTCTTACACGCTCCGCTCTGCACAACTTGCACACGCGCGGTTCCATACACCTCGCGCATGCGCGGCTCTGCTCCATACATCTCGCACATGCGTGGCTCCGCTCCGTACACTTCACACACGCGCAGCTCCGCTCACTACACCTCGCGCACACACATGGCTCCGCACCGTACACTTAGCGCACACAGGTCTGCTACATCCACCCTGTAAACCCCTCCTGACCCCACACATACTTCCCTCATCCAGCACGATGAAAACCTGCACTGTATATGCTTTCATTGAGCTCATGGACACATACACAGTCAGAGGGTACCATATGTGGAGCCCCATGCTTCAGAAGATGTTCTTACATGTCTACCAGTTTAGAACACTCTAAATTAACATCGAGAAGATATCAGATGCTGAGACAAACATTCTAGATGACATTCTCACAAGTCTCACTTATTCTGCTATTGAGAACATGAACACATCATGGTCAGAACATTCCAAATGTGGAGCCCAACACACCAGAACATGTGCTCATAAGTCTCCGACTTCATGACTCTTCTAATATAATCTCTCATTGCACAGCAGAGTCCTGCATACAATACATCGAGGGCTGTGCACACAGGACCTGTGATGAGGTTACAGGAGGGGAGGTGTCAGGGGTCACATAATCAGGGGACTCTGAAGCCTCTGATCATGTGACCCCTGACTCCTCCCCTCCTGTGACCTCATCACAGGTCCTGTGCTCACAGAGCGGGGATTTATGAGTGAGGGGCAGCGGCTGCAGTGGAGCCGGTGGGCTTGTCTGGGAGGGCGAGGATGGTGTCGGTACAAGGGGGGCTGTGGTGTTATGGTGGCAGATTATAATGGGGCAATTTTACCCTGGGCTGGAGGGCGCCCCCACACCACTGGGCCCTGGGCTACCACCCAGATTGACCTCATTATAATCTGCCACTGCATCTGGATGTCGGGTATTGGTGACTTCCTGCCATTACCCAAACAATGTGGCACAGCACTCACATAGTCATGGTTACATAGTACACACAGCAGCTCAAAGGCACTGTACTCACACAGATATGGGTTATAGAATACACACAGAGGCTTTTGACACAGTACTAGCACAGATATGGGTTAAAGAATACTCACAGCTGCTTTTGGCACAGTACTATCACAGACATGGCTGCAAAACAGAAGAAAATTATGTTTAGACACATCACTGTGACTGACACAGTTGAAGATTATAAAAACTTTTGGTTACGTATGGTACTATCACAGACACGGGTGCAGAATACACATAGAGTGTTTTTGGAAAACTGTGCACATGCTAATACTGTCCCTCACTACAGCTGCATCATGTTCCTAATCTAAGCAAAGCAGAAATAAAAATAATAACAATCTTGACCCAAGAGGAACAGGTCCAAGTTGAGGAGATGGATGTGGTGGTATAGGTAGAAGAGGCAGGGCAGTGAGATGTCTCAGTAGTTAGCACTGCAACTTTGAAGCACTGGGGTCATGGATTCAAATCCAACCAAGGACAACACCTGCAAGGAGTTTATATGTTCTGCCCATGTTTCTGTACGTTTCCTCTGGGTACTCCAGTTTCCTCCTACACTCCAAAGACATTGATAGGGAAATTAGATTGTGAGCCCCAATGGGGACAGTGCCGATAATGTCTGTATAGCGCTGTGGAATTAATGATAAAATAAGCCAAGGGAGGAGTAATCCAACGCTTTAATTTTTTGTATTTTTCTTCCAGTGGTTTTTCCTTTTTTTTAATGGAACTGACTTAAAACTTATGAAACTAAAACTAGCAATCTATAACCAGGATGTGTAGTTCCAAGTGGAGGAAGAGGTCGATGTAGTGGTATAGGTGGAAGAGGCAAAGGAGATGTAATCCAACACTGTTTTTTATTTTTTTGTTTTATTTTTTTCATTTTTTAAATTTCTTTTTTTTTTCACTTTTGTTATGGAATTGACTTAAAACAATCTAGAATTTACAAAACTAAAACTAGCTATCTAGACCCATGAGCCATAGGTCCGACTGGAGGAAGAGAAGGGCGTGGCGGTATGGGTGGAAGAGGCAAGGAAGGAGTAATCCAACACTGTTTTCTTTTGGGAAGGTTGTATTTTGTGGGCGGGAAGGAATTTTTATTTTTTTTTGGAACTGACTTAAAACAACCTATAATTAACCAAACTAAATCTAGCAATCTACAACCAGAAGGCCTATATAGGCCCAAGTGAAGGAAGAGAAGCACATGGCGGTATATGTGGAAGAGGCAGTGTAGAGCGGAAGAGGCCGACACAGTTTTTGTTTTTCTTATTTGAGGAGGAGGCACCCAAATGAAACAAATGGCGAATAGACTTGAATACTGCCTGGGAGCAGCTGGTATAGATATCTAGTCATCCAAAGGTATGGACTAAACCTTTGAGATCCATTGCTGATTAATTTGAAAGAATTTTATGTTCTTCACTTTGGATGCCGATAGGCGGAAGTGCTTGTATGTGATCACACCCCCTACCATGCTAAACACACATTCCGACATAACATTTCCCGCAGGGCAGGCTAGCACCTCCAAGGCATAATGGGCAAGCTCAGGCGATGTGTCCAATTTGGAGACCTAGAAGTTAAATAGGGCACATCCATCTGTTAGTACGTGGAGACATGTGGACACATACTCTTCCACCATGTTGAAAAAAACCTATGGATATAAAATGGGACATAAACTTGTGTGCATGCATGCAGCATGTAAGCACACGTTCACACTGGTGACTGAAGAAAACCAAAGACACAGTACAGAAAAATTTAATGTTTTGGGCCTAAAAATGGCCACAAGACGGCTGATGCAATATATTTATTTGCAAAACTTCTACAAAACACAGCGCGGTCATGGAAAAAAAAATTGGGGGGTCCAGAATTGGCAACTAGACAGCTGATGTCAAGTATTAATTTCCCAGACTACTAAAAAACACACAACAGTCCAGAAAAACATATTTTTTGGGCCTAGAACTGGCAACTAGACGACTGATGCCAATTAATTATTTTCCAGACTACTAAAAAACACACACAAGTCTTGAAACAATATTTTTTGGACCTAGAAATGACAACTAGATGGAAGATGCCAATGATTTCTTTCCCACATTGCTAAAAAAAACATACACCAGTCGACAAAAATAATTTTTGGGACCTGGAACTGGCAACAAAATGGCTGATTTGATATACAGTGCATATGGAAAGTATTCAGACACCATTAATTTTTTCACTCTTTGTTTCATTGCAGCCATTTGGTAAATTAAAAAAAAGTTCATTGTTGCTCATTAATGTACACTCTGCACCCTATTTTGACTGAAAAAAAACAAAAATGTAGAAATTTTTGCAAATTTATTAAAAAAGAAAAACTGAAATATCACATGGTCATAAGTATTCAGACCCTTTGCTCAGACACTCATATTTAAGTCACATGCTATTTCCTTGTGATCCTCCTTGAGATCGTTCTACTCCTTCTTTGGAGTCCAGCTGTGTTTAATTACACTGACAGGACTTGATTTGTAAAGGCACCCACCTGTGTATATAAGACCCCACAGCTCACCGTGCATGTCAGACCAAATGAGAATCGTGAAGTCAAAGGAACTGGCCAAGGAGCTCAGAGACAGAATTGTGGAAGGGCACAGATCTGGCCAAGGTTACAAAAGAATTTCTGCACTACTCAAGGTTACTAAGAGCACAGTGGCCTCCATAATCCTTAAATGGAAGAAGTTTGGGATCACCAGAAGTCTTCCTAGACCTGGCCGTCTAGCCAATCTGAGTAATGGTGGGAGAAGAGCCTTGGCAAGAGAGGTAAAGAAGAACCCCAAGATCACTGTGGCTGAGCTCCACAGATGCAGTAGGGAGATGGAAGAAAGTTCCACAAAGTCAACTATCACCTCCACCACTTGTGCCTTTATGGCAGAGTGGCCTTACGGAAGCCTCTCCTCAGTGCAAGATATATGAAAGCCCACAGAGAGTTTGCTAAAAAACACATGAAGGACTCCCAGATCATGAGAAATAAGATTCTCTGGTCTGATGGGATGAAGATAGAACTTTTTGGTGATAATTCTAAGCGGTATTTGTTTGAGAAAACCAGGCACTGCTCATCACCTGCCCAATACAATCCCAACAGTGAAACATGGTGGTAGCAGCATCAAGCTATGGGGTGGATTTACGGCTGCAGGGACAGGATGACTGGTTGCAATTGAAGGAAACATGAATGCAACCAATTACAGAGAGATTCTGGGTGAAAACCTCTTCCAGAGTGCTCTGGACCTCAGACATGGCCGAAGGTTTACCTTCCAACAAGGCAATGACCCTAAGCATACAGCTAAAATAACAAAGGAGTGGCTTCAGAACAACTCTGTGACCATTCTTGACTAGCCCAGGTAGAGCCCTGACCTAAACCCAATTGAGCATCTCTGGAGAGACCTGAAAATGGCTGTCCACCAACGTCCAACATCCAATGTGACGGAACTGGAGAGGATATGCAAGGAGGAATGGCAGAGGATTCCCCAATCCAGGTGTGAAAAACTTGTTGCATCATTCCCAAGAAGTCTCATGGCTGTACTAGCTCAAAAGGGTGCTTCTACTCAATCTATGAAAAGGGTCTAAATGCTAATCACCATGTGATATTTCAGTTTTTCTTTTTTAATAAATTTGCAAAAATTTCTACATTTATGTTTTTTTCAGTCAAGATGGGGTGCAGAGTGTACATTGAGTAAAAAAATGAACTTTTTTAAATTTGCCAAACGGCTGCATTGAAACAAAGAGTGAAAAATGTAAAGGGGTCTGAATACTTTCCGTACGCAGTGTAGTTATTTTCAAAACTACTACAAAACACACAGTGGTCCTGAAAAATTATTTATTTGGCATAGAAATAGCAACTAGATGGCTGATGCCAATTATTTATTTCCCAGACTACTAAAAAACACACACCCGTCCAGAAGAAAAAGTTTTTGGGCCTAGGAATGGCAACGAGACGGCTTATGCAATATATTTATTTGCAAAACTACTACAAGACATACAGCAGTCCTGAAAAAATGCTTCTTTGGCCTACTAATGGCAATGAGACAGCTGATGCCAATTATTTCTAAAACTGCTAGAAAACACACAACGGCTTAATGGAACAGTGCTCCCACAGGAATGGGGGTGCAGAGTACACACAGCGGCGTAAAAGACAGTACTCCTACAGGCGCAGGGTGCAGAGTACACACAACCCCTTGAAGGACAGTACTTCTACAGGTGGGGAGTGCAGATTACACACAGTGGCTTAAAGGACAATACTCCCACAGATGAAGAGGTGCAGAGTACACACAGCTTTTAGAACAGTACTCTTACAGACTGGTTTGCAGATTACACACAGCATCTTTTATCACAGCACTACCACGGATGTAGGTTGCAGAGTACACACAGCACTGTTTTTTTGCAGAGTTTGCAGTTAGAATCCGTCCCTCATTCCAGCTGCATCCTATTCCTACACTAATGAGAGCATAATGCTTGCGACTATCGTGATTCGACCTTTATACAGGCCAGATCACGAGCTGCTCTAGTGCCATGAGTGTGTCATAGGCTGCCGACCGTCACTCTGCATCTGACTGCAGAAGGTCCCAGCAGTTTACTTTCAGACTTCTTCCTAGTCCTTAAGACTCTAGGACCCTGTGGCAACCTTTCCCCGGCTATAATTGACACACCTGGACCGAGGTGTTTATACTCCCAGCTTGCTGCTGGGAGTTGCCTGTGATATTTCCATTTCCCTGTTGAGGCTTAGAGCTATAGCAGTCAGCTATCTTCCTCTTTGGTGTTTGGAGGACTTCTGTGTTTCTCTCTGAGTCTACTCAAGCTAAGTGTTCCCCTTGTTTGTGTATCCCATCTGTCTTTAGTTGTGGTCAGATTGACTAGTGCTAACCCTGTCCTTCTCTATGCAGGGCTTACTGCTAGGATCAAGCAGGGTTTAGGTATCCTGCTCGGCGATAGGTGCAAAAGCTATATAGAGACGTTAGGGCAAACAGGGTGACGTTAGAATTGCCTAGGGGTCTCCACTCCCCCCTTCCCAAGTGTTGGGTTTCTTTCCACTTATGCCTTTGTGTTTCACTTAGTCATTCTTACACTGTGTGTAACATTTGGCCAATCACAGCCATGACAATTCTTTACATGGCTGTGATGCCTCTGCAAGTGCCCACAGGCTAAAAGCATGTTGATTGGCTGTGCAGCAGCCTTTGAAAAAACTTTATTAGACTGGCGAACCCGAACAGTAGCGGATGTACAGAAAAAGTCCAGATTCAGGGTTAGGTACAAGACACTAGGTGTCCGGTACGGACCCTGAACTTTCCCGTTCTGGTTCGCTCATCCCTACTCAGCACATGATGTAGGTGTGACTGCCAGGGGTTAATCTCTCACTCAGTCTTGCACTAGCTGTCCATTATAAGTTTTAAATTGAGCATCAATCACACCAGAAACAGTCCATAGACCCTAGATACAGAAAACACTGTCCACCACTCATCAAACTGGTTGATGATTCTTCATAATACACAATGCTGTCCAAATGTCAAAGGCAATACAAGGCCCAAGTATATTAAAGTTTTAAAACATAACTTTACTTTCAGCAAACTTTACACAAATCAATAGCACAGGTGATTATAAGACACTTTGTAATGTATTTTTCCAGCTTCATTCCCAACTTATCAAACTCTTCTTCTCCTCCTCCTGCCTCCTAACCTGCCATCCACTGTGAAAAAGCAGCACAAGTCTGTCTTGCTCAGAGGAGACAGACTGCAGGTGTCATGTGACACAGCTCAATATTCCCTATGGAGGAGGAGTGAGCAGAAGGGAAGGGAACAGACTGAAGCATACGGAAAACATCATGCAGAGCTCTGTAACGAGTGTTTTACCTTTCATCAGAGGTTGATTCAGATCAAGACAGCTCAGTTCTGCTGTATATTGACAGACATGCTGCTGGAGTTTGCTTCTGAGAGCTAAAAAGTTAATGAAGAGCAGGAAGCCCTCTCTCTGCGCTGTCTATGGAAGAAATCACTGCAGCTAATCTACTCCCCCAGAATGCAGTGGACTGTATGCTACAGATACAACATGCAGAGAAAACTGGTGAGAATGCAGGATATAAGGTAATATAAAGTATTGTCACGCCAAAATTTTGGAGTGCCAAGTACTTTATAATACCTTTATATTACCTTTGATACATCGTGGAACCCTTACTCAAGCACCACATTATAAAAGAGCGCTGTATATCCATCTCTACCAATGCAGGATATACCGTATATACTCGTGTATAAGCTGACCTGTGTATAAGCCGACCCCGCCTAATTTTGTCACAAAAAACTGGGAAAACTTATTGACTTGTGTATAAGCCTAGGGTGCACAGTGAGTGGCCCCAGTTATGCTGCACAGTGAGTGGCCCCAGATAATGCTGCACAGTGAGTGGCCCCAGTTTTGCTGCACAGTGAGTGGCCTCAGTTTTGCTGCACAGTGAGTGGCCCCAGTTATGCTGCACAGTGAGTGGCCCCAGATAATGCTGCACAGTGAGTGGCCCCAGATAATGCTGCACAGTGAGTGGCCCCAGATAATGCTGCACAGTGAGTGGCCCCAGATAATGCTGCACAGTGAGTGGCCCCAGATAATGCTGCACAGTGAATGGCCCCAGTTATGCTGCACAGTGAGTGGCCCCAGTTATGCTGCACATTGAGTGGCGCCAGTTATGCTGCACAGTGTGTGGCCCCATCATGTTGCTGCTGCTACCTCCGTTACCAAAAAAAAATGTATACTCACCTCTGTCTCTGCCCCCTGCTCTATATTAATTGAAGTTCACGGATTGGGATCCTACTTGTGCACCACCTCCGGTTACCAGGGTTGTGCCAACGGTTTTGTTCTAATGCAGAGGACGCAAGACAGCAGATCGATGTGCAGGGACAGGTGAATATGCCTCCCCCCTTCATACTCACCCTCGTCCTGGTGTTGTCTCTGCAGCCCCCCTGCTTGTTCCATGTTCTCGGCGCTGCTCTTCCTGCTTCAGCGGTCACGTGGTACCGCTCATTAAACTCTTGTATATGCGCATATTCATGAGTTTAATGAGCGGTACCACGTGACCGCTGAAGCAGGAAGAACAGGGGGCGCCGAGAACATGGAACAAGCAGGGGGCTGCAGAGAAGGGTGAGTATGATCTGACACCCCCGCTCCCCCTCCCCACCGATCCCCCCCAGTATATGACTCATGTATAAGCCGAGAGGGGGACTTTCAGCCCAAAGAAATGGGCTGAAAATCTCGGCTTATACACGAGTATATACGGTAAGTCACATAATGGCCAGATAAACTGTTATTCCTCATGTACACACACAGAATACCTTATTCACCTTATTCTGAAAAGTTGCTTGAAAGCACAGTTACCCGCTAAACTTTAAAAGAAAACGTACAGTGCTTACAAAAAAGTATAGTAAGTTTAAAGAAAAAAATGGGGTGACATACAAATATGTTAAACACACTAGTCAAAAATTAATGTGCATAGCACTTCAACACAAAATAGTATCACACACTGCCTGAGGTTCCTCAGTCTCAGGCTGAGAAGAGAAATATGTCATAATTATCAATTATAGTACCCAATTGGAACAGAACATGGATGGTGCAGAAAATGCATGAATAAATTCTTCCAAATTATACTTCTGACTGAATACAAGTATAAGGGTAAATATGAAAAGTTAAGTGCAAGTGCCAGAATGATCCAGAGCTCTTAGCATAAGTTGTGGTCTATGGGTAAGATCAATTAGGTTAAAGTTCTGATGCTTACATCCTTTTACCTAAAGCTAAGTGTACTTAGAGATCCCCATGAACACACTTTCAGGTGTGACATAAATGGTTTTAAGGCTTGTGCTTACAGTGCCTTGCGAAAGTATTCGGCCCCCTGGAACTTTTCAACCTTTTCCTACATATCATGCTTCAAACATAAAGATACCAAATGTAAATTTTTGGTGAAGAATCAACAACAAGTGGAGCACAATTGTGAAGTTGAATGAAATTTATTGGTTATTTTAAATTTTTGTGGAAATACAAAAACTGAAAAGTGGGGCGTGCAATATTATGTTGTCCTAAATGACTAATGATGATAAATATAATCCACCTGTGTGTAATCAAGTCTCCGTATAAATGCACCTGCTCTGTGATAGTCTCAGGGTTCTGTTTGAAGCACAGAGAGCATCATGAAGACCAAGGAACACAACAGGCAGGTCTGTGATACTGTTGTGGAGAAGTTTAAAGCCGGAATTAGATACAAAATGATTTCCAAAATTTTAAACATCATAAGGAGCACTGAGCAAGCGATCATATTGAAATGGAAGGAGTATCATACCACTGCAAATCTACCAAGACCCAGCCGTCCCTCTAAACTTTCATCTCAAACAAGGAGAAGACTGACCAGAGATGCAGCCAAGAGGCCCATGATCACTCTGGATGAACTGCAGAGATGTACAGCTGAGGTGGGACAGTCTGTCCAGAGGACAACAATCAGTCGTACACTGCACAAATCTGGCCTTTATGGAAGATAGAGTTGGAGGAAATAAAAAGAAAAAAATGGTGCAGGAATATGGAGGACTATGATAGTGGACATGTCTACACTTGGTAGAAGGATAATAATAAACCAGTTTGGAAAAAGAGAGGTCAATTTGAAGATGGTATAACTAATTTTATTGGTGCCAAACCTATTACTAATGACTTTGTTTCCCTTAGATTTGGACAATGGAATAGGGGACGGTCTCGACAGAAAAGGGGAGGTGGCAAGCGCCACCACCGGAGCCAGAAGAAAATTAGAAAAGAACAGGTCTCAACCGCATAGACAGGAGATTGCTCTTAAGAAAAGGGAACAGAACTAGTAGTCAACATATCCAAAAAGGTATTGACTGATCTACAAATATCAGTATTGAGTAAAGACTTGTCATATAGTTTATGCTCACATGTGGACTGGTTTGGATTGCAAATAGATTTGGAACATTTCTTTAGAGCAATCAAGCTCAGGGAATGGTTTCATGGTAAAAACATTGTGAAAAAAATAAGAACAAGGGAGTTTGACTTAGACCAGGTTGATCTTAAGAAAAATAGTGATTTTTTTCCCCTCCAGGGAATTCAGCTGTGGTGGAAGCCTTTGAGAAAGCAATTAGAGATGATGTAGAAAAATTGAGGAGTACGGCCACAAGGGGTTATAGGAATCCAAATGTTTCAAAATGAGAATATTTAGCATTGAAGGAGCTTGTCCATGATGACGACATCGTCATCAAACCCGCTGATAAGGGGGGCGCTGTCGTCGTCATGGACAGGTCTGATTATTTAAATGAGATAAGGAGACAACTTATGGATGATGAGGTTTATCAGGTGATGGATGGTGATCCAAAATTCAAAATAATGAAAGAAATTAGAGATTGTCTGCAAGAAGCTTTGGAAACATACTATAGATCAAGATTTGTTTGATTTTTTGCAGTGGATCTGCATGCAGCGTTGGCTTAACACCTTACTTGCCAAACACCACAGGTGGCGTCACAAACTATTACATTAACTACATTGCCCCATTACTTGGGTGCCCATGGCCATCCCATGGGATCACTGCTGCTGTGACACATCCCCCTGACACCAGCCCAGTACCGAGTACCCCACAGCCCTGGGTGGAGGGCGACCCAACTTGGCATAACGAACAGGATGACAAGACCCGATGCCATCGGGTTCTGTGTGCCTGAAATTTGTTGGACTTTACACTTTTGAAAATGTGCAGAAGACCCAATTTAATAGACTGTAAAATTGACATTAGAAATGGCCGCTGGCGTGGAGAAGAAGTTCGTGAAGAGATGGGAGGTCCTAGGAAAAGACCGCGAAGAGTATTGGGCCTTCCCTGCGTGAATTACTATGTGACAGCGATATGGCCCACCCCCCGAAGGGTTCGTATGCTGGCTTGGTATGGAGGCGCGGGAAGAAGGCGCCGCCCCCGGAAGGAGGGGCAGAAGAAGCCAGTGGCGGGAAAGGGGCCGAGGCAGGAAGAAGAATGCCAGAACGCCATTTTGGAAAGAGAGGGAAGGAGGCCTGCGGAGCGTGGGGAAACGGATCTCCCTGGTGCCATGGTTGAAGGCTCCGACCCGATCTCTGAAATGAACCGCCAGCAGCTGGAGGACGAAATCACCCAGCTGACGTGCCGGCTGCAACTGAGGCAGGAAGCACTATGGACATTAAATCTGCAGCGCGCCCAGGAGGGGCCTACACCTGCGGTACCCGTGACACCAGTACCCGCCGCTGCTGCACCGGACCTATCCCTGGCAGACCCAGTGGAGCCTGCCGCCGCTGCCATGCCACCGGCAGCGTACCTTGTTCCCTCTATGCCGCTGCTACCGGAGGAGTTGTACACAGCCCAGGGAGCTGAAGCGGAGAAAGAAGAGCCCCCGTCCAGACCTGACGCGGCTGCGCAGGTCCCGCCAGCGACCCCCGCGTACCCGGAGCCGCCGCTAGCTCCACCGCCATCCCCGGTGTCCCACCAGGCAGCATCCACTGCCACTACAACTGCACCGGAGCTGAGACCGCACCACCAGGAGGTACCATATATATACCCCGGCCCTCCTAATGGGTTGCCCTCCGAATTTACGTTGTCAGAGGCGGGCTTGCGGCAACTTGAGATGGGGCAGTTGGAAGAGTCAGCTGGGGGCGCTAGTCAGTCAGAGATGGGAAGGTGGAGGAGGTCCCTACTGAGAAGGGCACGGCTGGAACAGGCGCGCACAATTCGACATCTACGGGGAATAGAGGAGTCTAGGTCGCTTTGGGACAGTGATCTTGGGATTCCTGATATGCCAAGTCCCCACATAGTTGCCTATCAGCGCCGACTAGCTGCGGAATCCCTCGGTGCTAGATCTCATACCAGAACAGCGGAACCACCTATCGAGGAGGAACAGTTGATGGGCATTGAAATGCATCATGGGTTCCCTTTGCAACAGCTTCAAGGTCCTTTAGCAAGCAACCAGCAACAGGAGGAGGAATATTTGAGAACTGTAAATGCATTCTTCTCATCTGGTAGCAGTTCCTGTTCAGCTTCCAGAATCCCAGGAGGGGATCACCAGTAAAGAATCTACAAATCTCGTTACCCAGGAGGGTTTGTTTGCACCGTTGTGCCTGTTTCTATTTTTTGTTGTTTATCATGTTTTTCTGGTAGCACTTTTGTTGCTTAATTTTTGTAGAGGCAGCGTTTGTCAATTTTGAACTACAGTGATCATGAACTTGGAGTGTATCACAAACTCTCTTGTAAATAGTTTGCGCCTCTTTAGGTGCTCTTTCTTGGTTTTACATAAGGACACTTATCGAAGATGATGTCTACCTCAAAGGACACTGCAAGAAGTCCCGGCTGGGAGCGGTGTCCAGCACTTACAAGAATCTTTGAAATGTTTTATTGTACAGTATTTGATAATGTGTTTTATAAGAGTACTAGCTGAAGAGCCCGGCGCTGCCCGGGCATAGTAAATAACTGTGGTTAGTTGTAGCAAATTATAATTATCCTCCATCCCATAGTCACATGCCCATATACCCATCACACATCCTCCATCCCATAGTCCCATGCCCATACACCCATCATACATATTCACCATCCCATAGTCGAGTGCCCATATACCCATCATACATATCCGCCATCCCATAGTCCAGTGCCCATATACCCATCACACATCCTCCATCCCATAGTCCCATGCCCATATACCCATCATACATATTCTCCATCCCATAGTCCCATGCCTATATACCCATCATACATATTCTCCATCCCATAGTCCCATGCCCATATACCCATCATACATATTCGCCATCCCATAGTCGAGTGCCCATATACCCATCACACATCCTTCATCTCATAGTCCCATGCCCATATACCCGTCATGCATATCCTCCATCCCATAGTCCCATGCCCATATACCCATCACACATGCTCCATCCCATAGTCCCGTGCCCATATACATATCCGCCATCCCATAGTCCCGTGCCCATATACCCGTCATACATATCCTCCATCCCATAGTCCAGTGCCCATATACCCATCACACATCCTCCATCCCATAGTCAACCATTATGACATCATAATGAGCGGCGGCGGGGCTTGCGACCTATGATGACATCAGCGTCTCCATGGCAACCGTTGTGACATCATAATGAGGGGCGGGGCTGATATGCACACACTGCTTCCCCAGTATGCAAATAGGGGCATTATGACATCACAATGAGGGGCGGGGCTTGACACGCACACACTTTTTCCCCCAGTATGTAGATGGGGCAAAATTGTTTGGTGAATTGGAACACGCGGGGTTAAAATTTCACCTCACAGCATAGCTTAGGACGCTCTTGGGGTCCAGACGTGTGACTGCCAAATTTTGTGGCTGTAGCTGCGACGGTGCGGATGCCTATCACAGACATACACACATACTGTACACATACACACACATACATACACACATACATACACACTTTGAGCTTTATATATTAGATTAGTAACTGAGAAATGGCTTTTACAGAGAATTAAGAATGTTTGGTATAGAATTAAGAATAAAGAATTGAAAGTAGACAGGTGACGGACCAGGTGTTAGCGGTCGGCGTCTTGCATCTAGAAGAGACAGTGAAAGTAGAAAATGTGAAGAGTAATAAAGAACAGAGTACAGCACTTTTGAATTAAGGAAAAATTTGCACTGTTTAACTTAGAATTTTAGCAATTGGCAACGTTCAAGAATGAGTACCTCCTATATATACTAGGAAGTTTAGTATAAGAAAAGTTTTTTCTGCATTACAAAATTTTTGTATGTTTCTTCGCTGTCGCCTTTGTTTACCTTGCAGCCGGCGGACATGCTGTGTTTAACGGGGGGTATGTGGCGCCCCTGAGGCTCGGTCGCCACAGAGGTACTGCACCTTCTCCTAAGGTGTAGTGCCCCAACTTCTAGGTAAATTAGGAACTCCTTTCCACACTCCAACACTCTCATCCCACACAACAGGGTAGTTCTGCACAACCACAAGTGGCTTTGTACTTAGAGAGTAGCAGAGCACCTTTGGTGGTTCCCTGCTTGGAACACTGAATGTGCTGGGAGGTGGGTGGAGTTGAGATCCATATAAAAGGTTGGGAAGGTTTAGAATTACAGGTTCTGTCTGAAAGAAGGTCGGCGGAGTAGTAGGACACTCTGAGCGGAGTGAGGATCCCTGGAAGAAGGGATGGAGGAAGGAGTGCTGCAGCTGCCTCAGTGACCTGAGCCAGCTGGCATGGGAAAGGAGAGGAAGGAGAAAGACGTAGAACTGAAACCTAAGTTTCCATAGAAAGAGAGAAGTGTACGGAATGAAGGCGGATTAGGGAGAACAGAGAGGACGTGGGTTGGAAGAGGAACCCTGTCTATAGGTTCTCAGCGCAAGGCTGGGGCCCAGTCCCAGAGGTTGTATGGACACTTATGGTTCTGCAGCAGACACCAGTGGAGTAGTTGGCTGTAAATGCACTACTCCCATCTAAGACTTGGGGCACAACAGCATCTGTATAGGGAGCCGGGACTCAGAAGAAGGGAGTCCCCGAAGCAGGCTACAGCTGTCTGCCGTACGAGTAGAGAACACAGAAACATCTGTCAGGAGGAACTCCAGCGTAACTTAGAGCTTGGAGATCTTCACACTTAAAGGCGCTATAGAGGAGACGTTCAGGAAAGGTACATGTTGGCGGAGTATTGGAGAGGAGAGCCCTGACTTGCCCGGGAGGTTGACTGAGTCTCTGCCCCGGAGGACACGGCATGGAAGCGGGCACCAGTGTATACCACGAACTGTGAGTAAAGCGCTGAAACTGCACCCCTGGTGTCCTCCATTCATTTGTGCACTAACAGCTTCAGCACCGCTACATCTGGGTACCAATCCCCTCACCGCTTGTGCCTCTCCTCTAATATTACATCCACACTGCCCTGGGACTACAGCTCCACCTGTGGGGATCTACACCATCTTTGCTGCACCATCTCATCAGTCCCAGTGGATCTGCATGCAGCGTTGGCTTAACACCTTACTTGCCAAGCACCACAGGTGGCGTCACAAACTATTACATTAACTACATTCCCCCATTACTTGGGAGCCCAGGGCCACGGACCAGGTCACCGCTGCTGTGACACATCCCCCTGACACTGGCCCGGTACCGAGTACCCCACAGCCCTGGGAGGGCGACCCAATAGCTGCAGGGATAATGGTACTGTCGCCTTTTAGTTACCCAGGTGAGTCATATGACCTGAAGAAGGTTGTGTGGTGCACAGGGGTGGCTATCGGATACCTGGAAACAGCCTGTGTAAGGTGCCGTCCTGGGTTCCAAGATGGACTAAAATGCCATTAAAATCCCTTAATATAAATAAAATAGCAGCAGTATTAAAGAGATTTGAGTGCATACGTTATAATAGTATGTGCAAAGCACATGTGTAATGCCTGGAGAAGAAGGTTATATATTCATAATGGCAATGAAATGTTTTGTGCGGTTGCACAGGAAGATAATTGAGTTTTGCCACACATAGGATGGCGCTTGAGAGGCGATTATGCTGTTGTGCTCCTGAAAGAAATGCCACACAATGGTTCTTATTGGCCGGTGATGTATGGCAACAGTGATGACGCGTTGAAACAAGCGCCATAGAACTCCATGTGGCGGTATGTAAACTGATTTTTATAAGGCACGGAGCACTTTGGCACTATTTGCACGGAAGAATTGTTATGTGAATTATATGTAATATGAGAAAAATGAAACAAATAATATACGCTTTATATGTATACTGTACTGTATTATGTAAAATGATTGACATTAATTGGAGATTGTTAATTGGGTCTATAAATAGACACCTCTGTGTAACACTCACTGCTTGAGGAAGGCTCACGTTGCCCTGATATACCATGGAGTGCTGCCTTCATTTGGAATGAATATTGGACACTGTGGTGAATATTGGACTATTTGCCTGGGGGCCGTGCACCCAAAGCTAAGTACTGTGCTGTTTTCTCTTTTTTTCTCCTTTCTACATATACATATTTTAACTGGGGTCCTAACTCTGCTCACATCTTGTTTTAGGCTAAGTGCACACGTTGCAGAAATTTTCTGCTCAAAAACCTGAATCCCTTCCCAGAAACAGCACCTATTTTTCCGCTTGCGTTTTTGATGCGTTTTTTTTCCGCAGCAGTTTAAAACTGCATGGAAGAGGCCTAAAACGGGGAAAATCCGCAAAATTAATGAGCATGCTGCGTTTTTTACCGCGATACGTTTTTTCGCGGTAAAAAACGCATCAATGTGCACAAAAAGTGCAAAATGCATAGAAATGACTGTGCAGCTTATTTTTAGCGGTTTTACAGCGAAAACCGCGGTAAAAAACGCTAAAAAAACGCTGTGTGTGAACACAGCCTAAGGCTACGTGCCCACGTAGCGTTTTATTCCGGACACTAAAAACCGGACTCCTTCCCAGAAACCGCGCAGTTTTTTCCCGCACGATTTTACCGCAATTATGATCGCGATTTTGCCGCGATTTTCGCGTGCGATATTCAAGCACTTTCCAAGCGATTTGAAGCATCGCTTGGAAAGTGATTGACAGGTTGGTCACACTCGTCAAACATAGTGTTTGACAAGTGTGACCAGGTTTTTACTATTGAGGCCGCGATCAATAGTAAAAGAATGCTAAAATGCTAAAAAAAATTAAAAAATCGGGGTATATTTACCTTCCGACGTCCCGCGCTGCCATCCCGGGCCTCAGCGTTCCCAGTAATGCCTTGCGAGACCTGTGATGACGTAGTCTCGCGTTGCTATAGCGATCTCGCAAGACCGCTAGAGTCACGCGAGACTACGTCATCACAGGACCTTGCCGCAAGGCATTACTGGGAACGCTGAGGCCCGGGATGGCAGCGCGGGACGCCGGAAGGTAAATATACCCCGATTTTTTATTTTTTATTCTTTTTTTTACAGGGGTATGGTACCCAGGGCCTGTAGGACAGTCTGCTCTCCTCCACACCGTGGGTACCAACCGCACATGAGACGCTTAACTTCCCGCATGGTGGGCATAGTCACATGCGGGAAGTAAGCGATTCTCATGCATTCCTATGGGTGCGGAATCGCAGCAATTCTTTGCGATTCCGCACAAAAGAATGAGCATGCTGCGATTTTTTCCGCGATGCGATTCCGCCACGGAAAAAAGCGCATTAGCACAGCATGTGCGGAATGCCATAGGAATGCATGGGGGGCGTTCTGTACACGATTTTTAAACGTTTTCACAGCGTTTTCGCACCAAAAATCGCGGCAAAAACGCTTAAAAATCGCTACGTGGGCACACAGCGTTAGAGTTACATTTGGCACATGTTTTGAGAATGTTCCTGCTGTGTACCACAATGTTTATGTAAACCCCCATTCATATAGCATATGCTAAAACTGTGTTTTGCAGTAAGGAACAGAATAGAAGTTTTCGCAATGCTATGTATATCTATGTATAGAGTAAGATACAAGGATACTTTTTTTTCTTTACCATGTGAGCCAGTTATTGATGTATTCTGCTATAAAACTGGAAGTTGCATCCTTTGATCGGAGGTATACATCATGTGATACTACCATTGTGTAACTGATGTGAAGATGTGAAGAAGACCTTTTATGTATTGCCCGTATAACGTTAAAGATTAAAACATCACTAAGAATAAGATTATTATTATTATGCCACTTACATAAGGATCCTAAAGACTGTTTTATTATAAAACATAAATAATTAGGGAGCTCACTAGTACTTTAAAATTCACCAAACTTTATTCCAACAAGCTTTACAATATAGCGAGGAGGCATATGTAAAATACATGGTCAGCCGTTGTATCACGCCCGATACGCGCTTCTTCCTAGTTCTGATTTTGCAATTATCTTCAGAACTTTCTATTTATCATTGTTGAGCACCACTGATGTGTACGTAGAAGTGTAATCTGTTTAGTGCCCGGAATAATTCTCAGGATTTGAGTGTATTATTATAAGTAAATGAGAACTTGAAACTCCCCAGTTACGTTTACCTAGTGTGTGACATTGGTTTTGTGTGAGAAGTGGTCATGTACGACAGCTCAGTAATGAGTCATAGTAAACACTGAACTCTGCTGGTCTGGAGTTATATGAAGTGCGAAGAATGGATAATGTTCTAAATGTTTTTCATCACCCTTTCATAACATGTAGTAAGACACATGCTTCCAATGTTTGCTGTGGTCATGTGTTATGGCAGACTCCAGCACAGGTCATTTATATAGTCATAAAACCTGAATGACTCACTATTGTGTTGCAATATAGGCTTCAGTAGATAATGAATAGGAAGCAAGCAATTATGTGCAATTCAGGAAACCTTATTACTCAGAAAATATTTAGCTTTGAGAAATGTCTTTGTCTTTTTTTAAGCTTACAAGATTTTTTAATTGAGCAGGTCTTCCATATTCTCTATAGTCTGGGCAGGTCTTTTATATGCTCTAAAGTCTGGGCAGGTCTTCCATCTTCTCTAGAGCCTGGGCAGGATTTCCTTCTATTTTACAGCATGGGCAGGTCTTAAATCTACTCTAGACCTTAGGCAAGTGTTCAATCTACTCTAGATCCTGGGAAGGCTTTCCATATTCTCTAGCGATTGGGGAGGTCTTCCATCTCGTCTAGAGCATGGGCAAGTAGTCCATTTACTTTAGAGTCTGGGAAGATTTTTCATCAGCCACAGAGCATGGGCAAACATTACTTCTGCTCTAGAGCCTGCACATTCCATCAACTCTAGAGCCTAGGCATACTTTATTAGAGTCTAGTCATACTTAGTGTTGAGCATTCCGATACTGCAAGTATCGGGTATCGGCCGATATTCGCTGTATCGGAATTCCGATACTTAGTTCCGATACTTTTTTCATATCGAATACCGGAATCGGAAGTTCCCATAATGCTAGGAGCCCGCTCGATTTGATTCAGCCAATGGGGATCCTCAGAAGTGTGGGCACATCCTGTTAGGCATGTAGGCATGGTAACTACTGGCATGGCAACTACTGGCATGGCTGTGATTGGCTGCTGAAATGATGTCATGATGCACTATAAAAACCGCAGCAGCCGCCATTTCGGGTTCACTCTGCTGTGAATTCAGTTAGGGACAGGCTGCTGTTGAAGACTGTGAGGGACAGTTAGAAATAGCGATCATCAAACATATCTATTGCTCTACCCAGGCTACATAATCCACCACTGTAGCATTTTTGTAGCCCAGCAGCGCTGTTTTAATAGCTGTCTGCAAGGGCTGTGTGAGTGCAGACCCACGCTGTGTAGTGTGTCCTGCAGGCACGTCTGCTTGTAGGCTGCCCAGCGTGTGTCTCTGCCTCATACACATTTTTCTTTTATTGCTGCTTTTTTTTTCTCCTGTATAGTGTGCTTCCATACGTATCCATATACGTTGGTTGCAAACACTAAAGGAGTGGACAGCGGAGCCTTTCAGTGCTATAGCCCTTTTCTCTGCACTGTTTTTGGCTGTCTGATAGGTCTCTCTGTGTGTGAGTGCAGCTCACGCTGCAGTGTGTTCTACAGCCACCGCTGGTTGTAGTCCGCTCAGCGTGCGCCACTGCCTCATACATAGTCCTTTTTTGCAGCTAATTTGTCCAGATTTTTGCTCCTATATTAGTGTGCTTCCATCCGCATCCATTGTCATTGGTTGGTTGCAAACACTATATAGGATTAGATAGAGGAGCCTTTTTGCTGGCTTGTGCCCTTCAGGGCCAGCCAGACTAGTATCACCCTATTTTTTGGAGCCTCATCAATTGCATTGTAGGTTAGCTTCCTGCATTGTAATCGCTCCAAAAAGTTTGTGATACTATAGCTTTCAAACTTTGGTCACATCCTTTCCCCCCCCCCCAAAAAAAAAGGAAATAAAGTTCACCAAACACTCCACTTTAGAGTTGTGTAGGCCACATTAGATCATATTAAAGTGTAGTACACACACTCTTAGCCAAATTAGTGTTTCTTATACTGGTTAGCAGGTGTTCAGGAATAAGAACACTAAGCCACCCCTTTTTTACTTTTCTTCCTATCTTTATCAGTCTACCAAGATGAAGAAGGCAGGGAGTAAGGCACGTGGTCGTGGCCGTGGAATTTCAGCAGGGAGAGGACGGGGGGATTCAGCAGGGAGAGGACGTGGGGATTCGGTGTCTGCTGCGGCAGGCAACAGTCCTTCTTGCGCAGCTTTGTAGGACCTCGCCGTACCCCACTGCTGCGTGACGAACAAATTGAAGCCGTTGACGGATGGATGGCAGCTAACAAATCCACTTCAATGACTTCCGCATCCTCCCAGGGCCAGAGCACTGAAGAGCAACCATCTGTCTCTTCACCACCTGCCAAATTGCCCAGGCAGTCTGAGAGCACTGGACAGGAGCCATCTCAATCTTTACTTCTGTTCTCAGAATCTGTTGACTTGGAAAGAGGTGGCCAGCCAAGCAGCATTCTAGAGCGTGAAGAAGAGGGAGTATGCAGTGATGCGCAACTGCTTTGTCCCTCTGAATCTGAAGAGGTGGGTGGGCCAGTGCCTATTGTCAGCACACCTCAGTGCTCATCTGATGATGCTGAGACTCAGTTGCCAATTTCTGGTGCGTACGGTGCTGGCGAGACAACCCAGGACCAGCCGGTGCTTGAAGAGGGGAGTGGAGATGATGAGGTCCTTGACCCATCATGGCTTCAGCCACAGAAAGGTGGTGGGAGCAGCTCTGAGGAAGAGATTCCCCGAAAGGCCAAAAGAGGAGGGAGAGGGCGGGGCAGACTTGGTTGCCTGTAGCCTCCACTTTGGCACCCGTGAGGAGCAATCCTCTTCCAAAACACAAAACGGGTGCTCCCAGGACTTGCAGTGCGTGGTCTTTTTTTGACACAGTTGCAGATGACATTTGCTTTGTCAAATGCAAGCTGTGTCATCAGAAAGTTAAACGAGGGAAAAATGTGAGCAACCTCAATACCACAAATATGTGGAAACATGTGCGTACCAAGCACGAGGTGGAGTTACACAGACACACTGAAGATGTAGGCCAACCTTCAGCAGCACCTACCACCACTTCAGCTCGTGTTGGGGCCTCTTCCTCCAGCTCACACACAGCTGGTTTGGCTTCCTCACTGGAAAGCCATGGAAGAACCACTGCCACTGTTGTCCAGAGACCCAGTGAAATTCCACCCACTGAACCACGTTCTCAGTCATCAGCACACTCCCAGGCCACTCACCAGCAATCGGTAGCACAGGCATGGGAGAAAAAGCGGCCATACTCGGCAAACCATCCCCGAGCACTGGCTCTGAATGCTGGCATTGCCAAACTACTGGCCCTTGAGATGCTGTCATTCAGGCTGGTGGAGACTGACGCCTTCCGGAACTTGATGTCATTGGCAGTTCCACAATACAATGTGCCCAGCCGCTTTTATTTCAGCAGGCAAGCCGTCCCTGCCCTGCAAAAGCATGTGGAGGGAAAAATTAAAAATGCGCTACTAAACGCCGTCAGTAGCAAGGTCCACCTGACCACCGATACGTGGACCAGTAGCCATGGACAGGGACGATACCTTTCCCTCACTGCCCATTGGGTAAATGTTGTGGAGCCGGGTACAGATCTGGAGAGTGGCTCTGTACGTATTCTGCCAACTCCAAGGATTGCAGGAATGCAGTCTGTACATATTGAGTCCTCCTCCTACCCTAGTTCCTCCGAATCAGCACTGCATGAACCTGTTAGGCCAGATATGAGCACAGGTGTGGCCAAACGTCAACAGGCCGTCCTTAAATTAATTTCTTTGGGGA
Organism: Dendrobates tinctorius; assembly: GCF_039654945.1. NCBI lineage: Eukaryota > Metazoa > Chordata > Amphibia > Anura > Dendrobatidae > Dendrobates > Dendrobates tinctorius. Next base: position 1,400,300 of record NW_027361821.1, read on the forward strand.
ATCGGACCACACAGCACAGGAGCTCTGGAATGCCATCAAGCAGGAGAGCGATGTGTGGTTTGTGCCAGCGAATCTCCAGCCAGGTTTGGTAGTGAGTGACAATGGCCGAAATCTAGTGGCAGCTCTGGGCCTAGGCAACCTCACTCACATACCATGTCTGGCAAACGTGCTCAATTTGGTCGTGCAGAGCTTTCTGAGGGACTATCCGGATCTTGATGCACTGCTGCACAAGGTTCGCCTAGAGTGTGCTCACTTGCGGCGTTCCAGCATGGCAAGATCGCGCATTGCATCTCTGCAACGCCGATTCCGCCTGCCAGAACATCGCATCATATGTGACCTCCCCACCAGGTGAAATTCAACGTTACATATGTTGGAGCGGTTGTGTGAGCAGCAGGCAGCAGTAATGGAGTACCAGCTGCATCAGGCGCAAACAAGTCTCACTGTGCGCCGGACACACTTCACCACCACTGAGTGGGCCACTATGAGGGACATCTGCCAAGTTTTGCGTGCCTTCGATGACTCCACGCGGATGGCCAGTGCAGATGATGCACTAGTCAGCATGACTGTCCCCCTTATCTGTCTGCTTCAAAAAACCTTACAAGCACTAAGTGAGGAGGTTTTTGAAGAGGTCGAGGATGAGGAGTCAGAAATGCCATCTGCTTCTGGCAAGTCTGCACAACGTGCTTCCACACAAAGGCCCAGGCAGGGGACACTTAGTGAGGAGGATGACGAGGAGTTAATGGAGGAGGAGGAACACATCTCTCCAGAGGAGGGAGGTACACAAGGCTCTAGTAGCCAGTGTGTACAGCGAGGGTGGGGTGATGCTGAGCAGGCTGAGATGCTGCCTCAAGCTGGGGACAGCGTTTCCGGTCCAGTTGGCAGTCTGCAGCACATGGTTGATTTCATGCTGCAGTGCTGGTTAAATGACCACCGCATCGCCAACATTCTCCACACGGCTGATTATTGGGTGTACATCCTCCTAGATCCTCGCTACCGGGACAACTTACAAAGCCTCATACCACAGTTGAACCGGGAGCGCAAAATGCGGGAGTACCAAGAAACACTTGTGCACGCCATCATGTTCTCCATTCCCCCCGCAAGTGTTGCTGGTAGTGCTTTTCAAAGCAGCCATGTGGGTTGAGGCAGTGGAGGAAGCTCTGCACAAAGAGGTAGCGGAGGCAGTGCTGCAGGGCAAGGCAAGGCCAGTATGGCCCAAATGTGGAAAAGTTTTGTGGGACCGCCACAAACGGCTACACCATCACAGACGGCTCCAGTCAGCAGGAGGCAACGTTTCCGTCAGATGGTGACAGACTACTTGTCTTGCCCTGTTAGTGTACTCCCAGACGGCTCTTCCCTGTTCAAGTATTGGGTCTCTAAGCTTGATACATGGCCAGAGCTTAGCCAGTATGCATTGGAGGTGCTGGCTTGCCCTGCTGCCAGTGTATTATCGGAACGTGTCTTTAGTGCTGCAGGTGGTGTGGTAACAGACCGTCGCACGCGACTATCCGCCGATAATGTTGACCGGCTTACTTTTCTGAAAATGAACAAGGCCTGGATCTCACCTGAATTTGCCAGTCCTCTTCCAGAATAAATAATTGGCTGGCAACAGGATCCAGGTCTCCTGTTGTGTTCATGTTTCTATGACCTGAACTTTATTTCCTGGCTACAGCAACGCCCGTTGTTGCTCAGAAGTGCTGTCCACACAGACAAAACACTCGCTCATGTGTAAGTGGGGTTCGGTAACATCAGCTGATCCCCTGCTGTGTGTACGGCAAACTCTCCTGCTGCCTACAACTTCTGACTCCCACTGATTTAATATGTTCTCTGATTTGCCCTCCGTCTCCACTCTGTTTTGAGTATTTCCTCCGGCCTACAACACCGCCTGTTTCTGCTCTCAAGTGCTGTCTGCACAATCAACACTTGTTCCTGTGTTACCTGGGTCCTGTAACATCTGCTCATCTCCAGAGGTGAGTCCAGCAATGTCTCCTGCTTTGTCTACATTCCCACTACTTGTAGTGGAAAAGTGGACAGAGCAGGAGACATTGCCTGACTCACCTCTAGGGAGAAGCTGCTGTTACAGAACCCCAGTAACACAGGAACAAGTGTGGGTTGTGCAGACGGCATTTCAGAGCAGCAACTGGCGTGGTTGGAAGCCAGAGGAAATACTCGAAACAGAGTGAAGACAGAGACCTAATTGGAGTACGTTGACAGTTAGTAGTAGTCTAGAAACAATCGAAAACTGCCACCAAGTAGGCCTCAGCCTACTACCTGATTTTCCCTGGGCTCCGACACCGCCAGTTGGTGCTCAGAAGTGCTGTACGCACAGACAAAACACTCGCTCATGTGTAAGTGGGGTTCGGTAACGTCAGCTGATCCCCTGCTGTGTGTATGGCAAAGTGTCCTGCTCCCTCCACAGTCAAACAACCTCAGATTTACACCTGGCTCCAAGTAGGTCTCGGCCTACTACCTGATTTTCCCTGGGCTCCGACACTGCCAGTTGGTGCTCAGAAGTGCTGTACGCACAGACAAAACACTCGCTCATGTGTTAGTGGGGTTTGGTAACGTCAGCTGATCCCCTGCTGTGTGTACGGCAAACTCTCCTGCTGCCTCCAAATTCAAACAACGTCTTATCTTAAACTGCCTCCAAGTAGGCCTCAGCCTACAAAATGACTATCCCTGGGCTCCAACATCGTCAATTGTTGCTCGGAAGTGCTGTCCACACAGAAAAAAACACTCGTTCATGTGAAAGTGGGGGTCAGTAACGTCAGCTGATCCCCTGCTGTGTGGAGGGCAAACTGCTGCTGCCTCCAAATTGTAACTACTTCAGATTTAAACATTCTCTGATTTGGCCTCTGTCTCCACTCTGTCTCTAGTATTTCCCCTGACCTCCAACACCGCCAGTTCCTGCTCACAGTTGCCGTCCACGCATTCCACACTTGTTCCTGTGTTCCTAGTGTTCTGTTACGTAAGCAGATCCCCCAATGTGTGTCCGGCACTGTCTCCTGCGCTGTCCACCTTCCCACTGCAAGTGGTGGGAATGTGGACAGAGCAGGAGACAGTGGCAGACACACATCAGGGGATCTGCTGACATTACAGAACCCCAGTAACACAGGAACACATGTGGATTGGGCAGACGGCTGCTGTACGCATAAACTGGCGGTGTTGGTGGTCACGTGAAATCCTGGAAACAGAGTGGAGACAGATGCCTAATTGGAGCACGTTGACAGTCTGTTGTAGCCTACAAACAATCTAAAACTGCCACCAAGTAGGCCTCGGCCTACACCATGATTGTCCCTGGGCTCCAACAACGCTATTTGGTGCTCGGAAGTGCTGTCCACACAGAAAAAAACACTTGTTCATGTGAAAGTGGGGTTCGGTAACGTCTGCTGATCCCCTGCTGTGTGTACGGCAAACTCTCCTGCTGCCTCCAAATTCTAACAACGTCTTATCTTAAACTGCCTCCAAGTAGGCCACAGCCTACAAAATGACTATCCCTGGGCTCCAACATCATCAGTTGTTACTCGGAAGTGCTGTCCACACAGAAAAAAACACTCGTTCATGTGAAAGTGGGGGTCAGTAACGTCAGCTGATCCCCTGCTGTGTGGATGGCAAAGTGTCCTGCTCCCTCCAAAGTTAAAATACCTCCGATTTACACCTGGCTCCTAGTAGGCCTCGGCCTGCACCATGATTGTCCCTGGGTTCCAACAATGCCAGCTGGTTCTCGGCAGTGTCTTTGGCACGGGTAATCCCTGTTGCCCAGCCTGGTTCCAGCACGCCATCTGTTTCCGGGTAGTGTCAATGTCACTATGCCAACAATCCGTTGTCCTGTTGTCTTGCGGACGGGTTAGCCGACTCTACGGTGCCTGCAGTTTAGGTGACTCCTATGTGGGCTGCGGAACTGGCACTGAAGGCTGGATCCGTAGTGCCAATGGGACATGGACCCCCTGTAGGACTGTGGGTTTCGGTAACTGCGGCCAGCTTGCGGCCTGGCTACTTTGCTTTGGATGGGTACCTTCTGCTACCCACCCAGGTTCCAGCACTGTCAGCTGGTTCTCGCCAGAGCCTTTGGCCTAGGTGCCTCCATCTCGGTATCCGAAGGTCCAGCACAGTCAGCTGGTCCTTGGTAGTGCTTTCTAGCACAGGTACCTCCTGCCTAGTAACCGTGGTCCAGCACCGTCAGCTGTTCCTAGGTAGTGCCATTGGCTCTTGTAGCTTTTGCTACCCATCTGGGATCCAGCACCGTCAGCTGGTTCTCGGCAGTGTCTTTGGCATGGGTACTCCCTGTTGCCCAGCCTGGGTCCAGCACGCCAGCTGTTTCCGGGTAGTGTCAAGGTCACTATGCCAACAATCCGTTGTCCTGTCGTTTTGCGGCCGGGTTAGCCGACTCTACGGTGCCTGCAGTTTAGGTGACTCCTATGTGGGCTGCGGGAACTGGCACTGAAGGCTGGATCCGTAGTGCCAATGGGACATGGACTCCCTGTAGGACTGTGGGTTTCGGTAACTGCGGCCGGCTTGCGGCCTGGCTACTTTGCTTTGGATGGGTACCTTCTGCTACCCACCCGGGTTCCAGCACTGTCAGCTGGTTCTCGCCAGAGCCTTTGGCCTAGGTGCCTCCATTTCGGTATCCGAAGGTCCAGCACCGTCAGCTAGTCCTTGGTAGTGCTTTCTAGCACAGGTACCTCCTGCCTAGTAACCGTGGTCCAGCACCGTCAGCTTTTCCTCGGTAGTGCCATTGGCTCTTGTAACTTTTGCTACCCTTCTGGGTTCCAGCAACGTCAGCTGGTTCCCGGCAGTGTCTTTGGCACGGGTACTCCCTGTTGCCCAGCCTGGTTCCAGCACGCCAGCTGTTTCCGGGTAGTGTCAAGGTCACCATGCCAACAATCCGTTGTCCTGTCATCTTGCGGACGGGTTAGCCGACTCTACGGTGCCTGTAGTTTAGGTGACTCCTATGTGGGCTGCGGGAACTGGCACTGAAGGCTGGATCCCTAGTGCCAATGGGACATGGACCCCCTGTAGGACTGTGGGTTTCGGTAACTGCGGCCGGCTTGAGGCCTGGCTACTTTGCTTTGGATGGGTACCTTCTGCTACCCACCCTTGTTCCAGCACTGTCAGCTGGTTCTCGCCAGAGCCTTTGGCCTAGGTGCCACCATCTCGGTATCCGAAGGTCCAGCACCGTCAGCTGGTCCTTGGTAGTGCTTTCTAGCACAGGTACCTCCTGCCTAGTAACCGTGGTCCAGCACCGTCAGCTGTTCCTCGGTAGTGCCATTGGCTATTGTTCCTTCTGCTACCCATCTGGATTCCAGCACTGTTAGCTGGTTCTCGCCAGAGCCTTTGGCCTAGGTGCCTCCATCTCGGTATCCGAGGTCCAGCAACGTCAGCTGGTCCTTGGTAGTACTTTTTAGCACAGGTACCTTCTGCTTAGTAACCGTGGTCCAGCATCGTCAGTTGGTCCTCGGTAGTGCCATTGGCTCTTGTTCCTTCTGCTACCCATCCGGGTTCCAGCACTGTCAGCTGGTTCTCGCCAGAGCCTTTGGCCTAGGTGCCTCCATCTCGGTATCCGAGGTCCAGCAACGTCAGCTGGTCCTTGGTAGTGCTTTTTAGCACAGGTACCTTCTGCTTAGTAACCGTGGTCCAGCACCGTCAGTTGGTCCTCGGTAGTGCCATTGGCTCTTGTAGCTTTTGCTACCCATCTGGGTTCCAGCACCGTCAGCTGTTCCTCAGTAGTGCCATTGGCTCTTGTTCCTTCTGCTGCCACTACGGGTTCCAGTACTGTCAGCTGGTTCTCGCCAGTTTCTCAGCCTTCTTGCACCTTCTGCTACATTTCCAAGATCAATCTTTTTGAAATTGTCTTTGGTAATCCGTATTGATCTCCATGACGATGACCCTGATGACGACGACCCTGAAGACCACACCAAAGAAGACCAGAAATATGACCCTAAATAATATGACCAAGAGGACAATGAACATGAAGACAACCACCAAGATACAGAACAAAAGACAGAAGAACAAGAAGCAGAAGAAGCAAAAGCAGAAGAACAGAAAGCAGAAGAACATTAAGCATAAGACTAAAAATCAGCATAGAAGAAATCAAAATTATAAGTAGAAGAAGACTAAGCAGTAAATGGGGGTGAGTCTGTTCCTCCTCGTGGTGCCCCTGGAAAATGCCTGCTGCTGCAGGCCAAACTGAACGCGGACAAATCCTGTTGTAAATCTTTAGTGACAGGCAGAACGTAAGGTGTAATCTTAATACTTTTATAGATAAGTACTACAGGAATGCCTGTCACCATAAGAAAATGAAGAAAAAGAAGAATAGGAAGAAGATGAAGAAATAGCATATGAAAATTAATAATAGCTGAATAAGAAGAATATGAAGAATGGAAAAAAAAAATTAATGGGAAGAAGATGAAGAAGAAGATGAATAAGGTGAAGAAAAAGTTGATGAAAAAAATGCTACTGCTGCGGATCATGAAGGAGAAAGTGTGGGAGAAGTACAACAGAAGGTGAAGAGCATGGAAGTTGTGAAACATAAATATCTGACAAAATATAAAAAAGGATAACATAGTCAATATCTTTTTAACTCCGAACGTCTTGAAAAAAAAAATTGGAATTAATGCTATGCATGTGATTTGAATAAACCACTATGCCTTTAATGTCTCCTCCACCTCCCACAATACATTCTACATGATTCTTATTTGTTTTCAATTATGTAGAATTAGCCAACAAGGAAATAAAGGGCTTTTTTAAGTTCCGATACCGTAAGTCCCATTGACTTGAATGGGACTTCCGGTATCGGAATCGGCGATACCCGATATTTTTTTCGTATCGGGCGATACCATCCGATACGATATTTTGGGGTATCGAACGGTATCGCTCAACACTAGTTATACTTCATTCTGCTCTATTGACTGGGCAGGCATTCCATCTGCTCTAGACCCTGGACAAGTCTTCCATCTACTCTACAGCCTGGTCATGGCTTTCATTTACTTTAGAGCTTGGGCAGGTGCTCTATCTACTCTAAAACCTTGGCAGTTCTTCTATCTGCTCTAGAGCTTGGGCAGGCTTCTGTATATTCTAAAGTCTATACATACCATTTACACTCCAGAGCCTGAGCATTCCATCAATCTGCTCTAAAGTCTAGACAGGCCTTCCATTTGCTCAAGAGCTGGGTCAAACCTTCTTTAGAGTATGTGTAACGTGGTGCAAGGTGGTAGTCGAGCGCAAGGAACTCATCTCTTAAGCCACCAAAATGTTACATGAAAGTGAGTGTCATAACTGGGTGAATGGACTTGTACTATGAGGAGGTACGCCGTTGCAGGCCGCATGTAACCTATGACTTTGGCCAGGACTAAATGTTTTACAGTTCAATGAGGGCGACCACAAGTCAAAAATAAACTTTCTACCAAACAATAACTTGAGGGGATTATACACAGCAAATAGAGGATGCATCTTCATGAACATTTTGCTCACAATACGTAGCATTTTCCACACACAGTTTCAAACCCTTCCTCTTTTCTCATTACATGTCCTATCTTCACTGTTTCTCACTACTTCACCACAATCTAAGTTAGTACTACAGTCCAGTTAGCAAGAGTCGTTTACTCAACCCACGGTCCTGCATCTTTTTTCCCCTCAAGAGAACTATTTTACCAGTATGGCTGATACTTAACTTCTCTGTCACTGGTGCCTTGGAACTACTCTTTTCATCTCATGTATTCTGTCCCATCTTGGCCCGTTAATTCTCAGAGTTATAAACTCTGGGCTGCACTGCTAGGCATCCTTCTCCAGTATCTGATCAAGCACACTGACTTTTGGTCACTTCTCTCCTTCCTTCTGCTAGGATCTTGCTATCCCTTGTCATGGTCTCCTCTCACATTAGCGATACCCATGTCACGTGGCACTTCTCAATTCTGACTGCTCAGTGTGCTTTTTATACACACTTGGCCCTATCTGATGTCCTGACATACAGTCATATGTTAAAGTTTGGGCACCCCTATTAATGTTAACCTTTTTTCTTTATAACAATTTTGGTTTTTGCAACAGCTATTTCAGTTTCATATATCTAATAACTGATGGACTCAGTTATATTTCTGGATTAAAATGAGGTTTATTGTACTAACAGAAAATGTGCAATCTGCATTTAAACAAAATTTGACCGGTGCAAAAGTATGGGCACTCTTATCATTTTCTTGATTTGAACACTCCTAACTACTTTTTACTGACTTCCTGAAGCACTAAATTGGTTTTGTAACCTCATTGAGCTTTGAATTTCATAGCCAGGTGTATCAAATCATGAGAAAAGGTATTTAAGGTGGCCACTTGCAAGTAGTTCTCCTATTTGATTCTCCTATGAAGAGTGGCATCATGGGCTCCTCAAAACAACTCTCAAATGATCTGAAAACAAAGATTATTCAACATAGCTTTTCAGGGGAAGGATACAAAAAGTTGTCTCAGAGATTTAACCTGTCAGTTTCCACTGTGAGGAACATAGTAAGGAAATGGAAGAACACAGGTACAGTTCTTGTTAAGCCCAGAAGTGGCAGGCCAAGAAAAATATCAGAAAGGCAGAGAAGAAGAATGGTGAGAACAGTCAAGGACAATCCACAGACCACCTCCAAAGACCTGCAGCATCATCTTGCTGCAGATGGTGTCACTGTGCATCGGTCAACAATGCAGCGCACTTTGCACAAGGAGAAGCTGTATGGGAGAGTGATGCGAAAGAAGCCGTTTCTGCAAGCACGCCACAAACAGAGTCGCCTGAGGTATGCAAAAGCACATTTGGACAAGCCAGTTACATTTTGGAAGAAGGTCCTGTGGACTGATGAAATAAAGATTGAGTTGTTTGGTCATACATAAAGGCATTATGCATGGAGGCTAAAAAACACAGCATTCCAAGAAAAACACTTGCTACCCACAGTAAAATTTGGTGGAGGTTCCATCATGCTTTGGGGCTGTGTGGCCAATGCCGGCACTGGGAATCTTGTTAAAGTTGAGGGTCGCATGGATTCAACTCAGTATCAGCAGATTCTTGACAATAATGTGCAAGAATCAGTGACGAAGTTGAAGTTACGCAGGGGATGGATATTTCAGCAAGACAATGATCCAAAACACCGCTCCCAATCTACTCAGGCATTCATGCAGAGGAACAATTACAATGTTCTGGAATGGCCATCCCAGTCCCCAGACCTGAATATCATTGAACATCTGAGGGATGATTTGAAGCGGGCTGTCCATGCTCGGCGACCATCAAACTTAACTGAACTGGAATTGTTTTGTAAAGAGGAAGGGTCACAAATACCTTCATCCAGGATCCAGGAACTCATTAATAGCTACAAGAAGCGACTAGAGGCTGTTATTTTTGCAAAAGAAGGATCTACGAAATATTAATGTCACTTTTATGTTGAGGTGCCCATACTTTTGCACCGGTCAAATTTTGTTAAAATGCAGATTGCACATTTTCTGTTAGTACAATAAACCTCATTTGAATCCAGAAATATAACTGAGTCCATCAGTTATTAGATATATGAAACTGAAATAGCTGTTGCAAAAACCAAAATTGTTATAAAGAAAAAAGGTTAACATTAATAGGGGTGCCCAAACTTTAACATATGACTGTACAACTGTCTCTGTCCCTTCACTTTAGCCCCGGCCACTCTGTGCTAGTTCCAGACTTAACTCCAACTCTCCCTACCATCGGACAACTCACAATACACAATATTGATGTATATCACAATTCACATTGCAACATTAAACTTATTAAACTTATTCTTCAAGGGGGAATGTGGGCAATATGTCCATCTCCTTACATTTGTGCAGGTCTTCAATTTGCTCTAAAGCCTGTTCAAGTCTTTCATCTACTCTAGAGCCTGAACAGGTATTCCATCTGCTCTAGAGCTGGGGAAAGTCTTACATTTACTCTACAGCCTGGTCATGACTTACACTTACTCTATACCCTGGTCATGACTTCCATCTATTTTAGAGCCTAAGCAAGTATTTCATCTACTCTACAGCCCGGTCAGATCTTCCATCTACTCTTGAGCCAGTGCAGAATTTCCATCTACTCTATAGCCTAGGCAGGTCTTCCATCTGCTCTTGAGCCTGAGCAGTCCTTTCTTCTACTTTAAAATGTGCTTCTTCAATGTTATGTAGAAAAAGGGAAAGTACAGCACTATGACAGTAGTAGCTGAGCTCAAAAGTACAGTGGTCACTTTATGTTAAAGTAGATTTTTATTCATAACACAACATCTACAAGATAATTTGGCCCAATTCATACTATATCTGTGGGGTACTGTGGGGGTATATGCTGTGAAAATATGTCAACATACAGTATTTCATGAGGTGCACATAGACTTTAAACCCCTTTGTTTTTCCTTTTTGTCTTGCAGGAACAATAACTTTTTCCATGATCATCAGCTGTATGAGGGCTTATTATTTTGCAGAATGATTAGTAGTTTTGAATAACACCACTCACCATGAAATATAATAAAAAAATAGGGTAAAAATGTATTTATGGTATTCTCTGTGCAGTAAAAATGAACTGCTAACTTTAATTTGTGTAATTACCATATGTCAATTCCAAATTTATACAGTAAGGTTATTCTTATATTTCACTGCTTACAAATGTAAACTTTGATTTGTGCCACTGTTTTCTGAGACGCTTAATTTGTTTTATTGTTTTTTAGGAATGAGCGAGCACTAAAATGCTCATTACTCAAACCAGGCAATTCCTAATGCTAGGATGCTCATTTCGAGTAACGACCATAATGGGAGTCAATGGGATATCTTAGCATTTTTCCGGAAGACCCTACAAGGAGGTTTGGGGGGAAGTGAGAATGTTAAAATGGATGGGAAAAGTGCTGAATGGAAGAAAAAGAGCATGCCGAACATAAATGGATGCATTTCTGACTCCCAGATAGCTGCTGAAAAACAGTGGTGTTACACTTTTACTTCACTTTAAGGACTGACAATATAACATTCAAAATTGAAGAGAACTTGGAGTTTACAGGAAAAAAGTTAAGAAACATTTTTTCCTGTATTCTGACCTGTATATAAGGCAAAATTTAAAAAGGATTTAAAAAATTATTTAAGTAAACCAAAATGTATTTTTTACAAAAGAATTTAAATTTCAGTGTAAGTTATGAAGCAAGCAAGAAGTGCCAAAAATTGGGGTCGAGGTACTCAAATACACCCTGTATTAGACATAAAGACTGGCCTTTCGTCTCAACATATATATCTAACTATCCCTATTTTGCCTATGCAACATTTTCTTCAAATCAGGACCCTCATATCAATTGTCTACACTCCCTATATGTACTTAATAACCTTCTGTGTCTGTACACATACTGGCTGGTGACTGGTTCATGCAGCATTATGTGAACACACTATTTAATATTGATGGCTGTACCATACAATACAAGCAATTGCTACCATCCACCTTTTGTGTCTCCCCTATTTCCTCATAGATTGTAAGCTTGCGAGCAGGACCTTCACTTCTTTTAGTATCTGTTCATTTAAGTGATTATTGTTATTCTGTAATATCTTTTATTGTCTATTCAAGTCCAATCTAAAATGTAAAGTGCTGCGGAATATGTTGATGCTATAGAAATACATTTATTATTAATATTATTATTATAAAGGAGGGCCTCATACACATTATGTTCAAATTGTCATGTAATGGTACCAGAAAAAGCCATACACTTGACAAATGCTATTGAGAACTCTGCTATTAGAAGTGGAAAGGAAGAACAAAGACGAAAGAATCTAATTAATAAAAATATTGGAGAAAGAGAAACCAATCACAAACTAAAATGTTTCTATACTAATGCACAAAGCATGGGCAACAAACAAGGAGAATTGGAACTACTAACACAGGAAAAGAAATATGATGTCATTGGAATCACTGAAACTTGGTGGGACAATACACATGATTGGAATACAAGACTAGAAGGATACAACTTATTTGCAAGAAACAGACTTGATAAACGAGGAGGGGGTGTCGCATTGTATGTTCGAAACGCGTATATCTGCACAGAGATTGAAGCTTCAGAGACTGGGAGTTCTGTGGAAACTGTTTGGGTAAGAATACAAGGACAGAACAATGGAAAGGACACCATTGTAGGCATTTACTACAGGCCGCCTGTGCAAGCCGAAGATATAGATGAACTCTTTATGCATCAGATGGCCAAGTTCTCCAAAAAATATGACATGGTTGTCATGGGAGATTTCAACTATCCAGACATTTGTTGGGAATCTCTCTCAGGCAAAACTAACAGGTCAAGGAAATTCTTATCCTCTCTTGCTGACAACTTTATCTTCCAAAAGGTAAGGGAGAAAACAAGGGGAACTGCTACCTTGGATCTAATCCTTATAAACAGGGAGGAAATGGTTGAGGAGGTAAAAGTGGCTGGGACCCTAGGAGGTAGCGACCATGCTATTTTAGAATTTTGGATAACTAGAGGTGGAAGACCTGTGAAGACTCAGACGTCAAGGTTAGATTTCAGAAAGGCAGATTTTAAGGGATTCAGAAAGAGAATTGGAGGGATCCAATGGCTGGATATCCTTAAAGACGAAAATGTCCAGGAAGGATGGGAAATCTTGAAAAATGAAATTCTCAATGCACAGTTGTTAACAATTCCGAAAAGAGGGAAGAATAGGAAGCATTTAAGGAAACCAGGATGGATGAACACAGAACTTAAGCACATGCTAAAAAGGAAGAAAAAAATGTTTATAAAATGGAAAGAGGGAGGCATATCTAAAGAAGAATATAATGCTGTCTGCAGAACCTGCAGGGCACAAATCAGATTATTAAAGCTGAAAATGAACTGAGGCTTGCAAGAGATGTCAAAAGCAATAATAAAGGATTTTGGGGATATGTCAAAAGTAAAAGAAAAGTCAAAGATGCTATAGTATTTTTACAGGATGAAAATGATGAAATGTTAAGACAGGATGTTGAGAAGGCTGAACTTTTAAATTCCTATTTTGCATCTGTTTTCTCTCAGAAAGGAAATGCAACATCAACTGTTATTCACTGTCCTATTAAGGGAATAGAAGAATCCAGGATATCTATAAACAGAAAGATAGTGAGGAAACACTTAGCTAACCTAAATGAATTCAAGTCTCCAGGTCCAGATGAATTACACCCCAGAGTACTGAAGGAGATAGCAGAAGAAATTTTTGAACCCCTCTCCATAATCTTTGAAAATTCTTGGAGAACAGGAGAAGTGCCAGAAGACTGGAGAAGAGCAAATGTTGTTCCTATCTTCAAAAAGGGGAAGAAGGTGGACCCAGGCAACTATAGGCCGGTGAGTCTGACTTCTATACCAGGAAAGATCTTTGAACAAATTATTAAACAACATGTATGTCAATACCTGGATAAGAATGAAGTGATTAAACAGAGTCAGCATGGGTTTGTAACTGATAAGTCATGTCAGACTAACTTAATTTCCTTCTATGACGGTATCACTGATTGGGTGGATCAAGGAAATGCTGTAGATATAGTATATCTTGACTTCAGCAAAGCATTTGACAAAGTCTCTCATACAATCCTTATTGAAAAAATGACTAAGTATGGAATGGACAAGGCAACTGTTAGGTGGATTCATAACTGGCTTAGTGATCGGACCCAAAGAATGGTCGTAAATGGCTGCAGATCCAGTTGGAAGAATGTCTCAAGTGGGGTACCACAGGGCTCTGTCCTGGGCCCTGTATTGTTCAACATCTTTATCAACGATTTAGATGAAGGAATTGAGGGTAAACTGATTAAATTTGCTGATGACACAAAGCTAGGAGGGATAGCTAATACTAGAGAGGAGAGAGAGAGGATTCAAAAAGATTTAAATAAACTGGAGAAGTGGGCAGCAACTAACAGAATGGTTTTTAACAGGGAGAAATGCAAAGTACTACATCTGGGCAATAAAAATGAAAAAAGCATATATAGAATGGGAGGAATAGGGCTAAGTGACAGCACATGTGAAAAAGACTTGGGTATACTAATAGATCACAGACTGAATATGAGTCAACAGTGTGATGCAGCAGCAAAAAAGGCAAATGCAATTCTAGGATGTATTAACAGAAGCATACAGTCTAGATCACGTGAAGTCATTATTTCCCTCTACTCCTCTTTGGTCAGACCTCATCTGGAATATTGTGTCCAGTTTTGGGCACCACATTTTAAAAAAGACATCAACAAACTGGAGCAAGTTCAGAAAAGAGCGACCAGAATGGTGACCGGTCTGCAAACCCTGTCTTATGAGGAAAGGTTGCAGGATTTGGGAATGTTTAGTTTGCAAAAGAGAAGACTGAGAGGAGACTTAATAGCTGTCTACAAATATCTAAAGGGCTGTCACATTGTAGAAGGATCAACTTTATTCTCATTTGCACAAGGAAAGACTAGAAGCAATGGGATGAAACTGAATGGGAAGAGACACAGATTAGATATTAGAAAAAACTTTTTGACAGTTAGAGTGATCAATGAGTGGAACAGGCTGCCACGAGAAGTGGTGAGTTCTCCTTCAATGGAAGTCTTCAAACAGAGGCTGGACAGACATCTGACTGGGATGATTTAGCGAATCCTGCTTTGAGCAGGGGGTTGGACCAGATGGCCCAGGAGGTCCCTTCCAACTCTACGATTCTATGATTCTATGATTCTATGATTCCTTGTCTTGTAAAGGCTATGCACTAAGTGCAAAGCCTGCTAAAATGTACTAACAGGGTCATCCATACATTCCCTCCTTATCAAAAATACCTGGTCATCAGGGCCTAGATGCTGGAAGGGTGTTGTAGCAATATCCGCACCTCAAGGATTATATCTAACTGGACTTATTATGTTATAGCTCTAACTTGGTCAGGGTATCCACTGTTTTATTAATTGCATTGTTCTTCCAGTTAAAAGAGAATGGATGTAGCAATATGTTATATATGATGTGGCCTCTAGGGGTCTCACTACGTTGATGTGTGTACTATAGAGTTTAAGAAATTGTTGGTTAGTTGTTGTTAGCAGACATCTTGTAATGGAGAAATGCTTCACAAGTCTCATGTAATAAAAAGTCTGGAGATATCAAAGGAGTTTGATCCATGACAGGAAACAAATAACAGAACAGGTGTCATGAAATTGTCCCAGGTCTTTAACAGTATACCCATGCTTCTACTGTACTAGTGTGTGTCTCCCTCGGCTTTTCTCATTGGTTGAGCAAGGAAGCTTATCCTCTGCCACTAGCGTTGTCTGATGAGAATTTTTTTCAACATATTTTCCACAATGGCCTTCTGGTATAGCACTACTTTAGTAGACCTGACCGCCTCAGGAAGGTGAGACGCAAGTTTCTCCTTGTAGCGTGGGTGCAGAAGGGTGAACAACCAACCAGTACAAGAGGGTAACGGGAAAGTCAATGGTACCTAAAGTCTGCCATTTGTGCCAAGGTTCCTACAGCCACCACTTACATTTCTTCACCATAATGACTACTCTCCATCTCTTCCTCCACCTCCATCTCTTCCTCCCCATTCCCCTCCTCAGCCCATCCACGTAGGAGAGATGGGATGAATCTTGTGTGGGTACTAGTTTCTGTTCCTCCTCCTCTTCCTCAAGCCTCTTCATTGTAACCCAATTCACCCTGAGCAGATGAGATGAGGCTGGGCTTGGTAGTGCCTCCCTGTCTCATGCCTTCCTCCATCTCCACCTGGTCCGCATGCAAAGCTTCATGCTTAATTATCGGCAGCGACTGTTTAAGTAGGCACAGAAGCGGGATTGTTGACCTAATGATGATGTCGTCGCCACTCACCATCTCTGTGGAGTCCTCAAAGTCATGGAGAACCGCACAAATATCAACCATCCATGCCCACTTTTCAGGTATTATGTGTGGAGGCTGACCAGAATACAGACGGTGATTTTGGAGCTGACATTCCACAACTGGCCTCTTCTGCTCACAAAGCGTTGCCAGCATGTGCAGTGTGGAGTTCCCATGTGTGACGACACAGCACACCAGTCGGTGAGAGGGCACTTGCATGTGCTGATGCAGCACCGCCAGAGCACTGACAGCCGTAGCAGACTTGCAGAAATGGGCGCTGACGCGGCATATCTTGACCAATAGCTCTGGCAAATCTGGGTAGGTTTTCTGGAACAGCTGAACTACCAAGTTGAGCACGTGGTCCAAGCATGGTACGTGTGTGAGCTTGCCAAGCTTTACAGCCACCACCAGGTTATGGCCATTATCACACATGACCATGCCTGGTTGTAGGTTCAGCGGCGAGAGCTACAGATCTGTCTGGTCTGTTATTCCTTTAAATAACTCTGTGGTGGTGTGTTTCTCCTAGACAAATCAGCTTCAGCAGAGCCTGTTACCGCTTTGCTGAGGCAGTGATGCAGATCTTCCAGCTTCCGGCTGATGTGGACGATCTTAAATAGCAAATTGAAGATGGAGGCTGAGGAGGAGTAGGAGGGGGGTGCAGGAACTGATGTAGGAGGTGGAGTCTGTAGCACATGTGGCTTGACAGGGCTTCCACAATGTTCACCAGTGTGCCGTCAGGGAAATGCAGCATCCCTGGCTACTACGTGTTGGTCGTTAAGTGGACAAATCTGGTAACTGCGTTGGTAAGGGCACGGGTGATATTCCTGGACACGTACGTGCCTGTACAAAGCAGGGATGTCACACAAGAAGAAATAGTGGCAGCTGGTGACCAAGTACCGACAGACAAAATTTGTACACATGCAGCAAGACAATTTTTATTTTAAACCAAGGACCTTTCACACAAACCAAGTTCTACAGTATATATGACAATAGTCAATTTTTGAACAACCAAATTTGTACACCTGTAGCAGGCCAATTTTGTTTTTTATTTCAAACCAACGAAGTTTCCCACAGAGCAGGTTCTAGAGTATATAAAGGTGCATATCACAAAATTAGACTATCATCAAAAAGTTAATTTATTTCAGTTCTTCAATACAAAAAGTGAAACTCATAACTTCCATAACACCTCAGCAGTACCATAGGCTGATCGCCTCCATACCACACCGCATTGATGCAGTAATTGATGCAAAAGGAGCCCCAACCAAGTATTGAGTGCATTTACTGAACATACATTTCAGTAGGCCAACATTTCTGATTTTAAAATCGGTTTTCACACTGGTGTTATAAAGTATTCTAACTTACTGAGATAATAACATTTGGGTTTTCATTTGGCTGTAAGCCATAATCACCAACATTGACAGAAATAAACACATGAAATAGATCACTCTGTAATGACTCTATATAATATATGAGTTTCACTTTTTGTATTAAAGAACTGAAATAAATTAAATTTTTGAGGATATCCTAATTTTGTCAGAAGCACCTGTAACATTATTCAATTTTTGAACAAACTTGTACACCTATGACAGGCCAATTTTTGCTTTTATTTCAAATCAACAACATTTCACATAAACCAAATCCTACAGTATACTGTATATAGAGAAAACTGAGCAGAGCTCCAAAAAAAGTGACTATAAGTCCAGAGTAAAGTCAAAAAGTTTTTATTTTAATTAAGACACATCCAGATACAAATGGGGGGGAGTGGGCAATAAAGTGCGAAACCGCACACCGCATGGATAAAAAAGGATTGCTGTACAACCAGAACCTATGCAGTAACAAGACAACGATCGTTTCGGAGGGTTACTCCTTCATCAGGGGGCGTGGATTGCTGACTGCTGGAGCCTCTACCCGCCATTTCATTAGGTAATTTATGCTTCCTCTCTTATTACTATGCTTCTGAGGCATCATATATCTGTCTAACCATGGTGAATGGTCACCTGCTACCTGATAATGATCTGTGTATCTAGCTGTTTACTTGATGGATGGAGCTGGTATAAAGAGATATATATCTACATATATACTGTTTGGCGGTCTATTCCTAATTGCCATACATTGCCATGCACTATATGCACTTTGTGATAATTTAGTAACTTTATGTATGTCTTGTTACTGCATAGGTTCTGGTTGTACAGCAATCCTTATTTATCCATGCGGTGTGTGGTTTCGCACTTTATTGCCCACTCCCCCCCATTTGTATCTGGATGTGTCTTAATTAAAATAAAAACTTTTTTACTTTACTCTGGACTTATAGTCGCTTTTTTTGGAGCTCTGCTCAGTTTTCTCTCTAGGTAGTTTGCGATTGTCCTTATCGTCCATTTATTTTCTGTCTGCTGTTGAATTATTATGCTGATTTCTTGATATTTAAAATGCAGACACTTGTCAAAGGTATTTTTATTTATAGTATACTGTATATGCAAAACCAAAGGAAAAAACAATAAGGAAAAAACATTGTGTATGTACCCTAATGAAAATAAATAAGTAAAAAAGCAAGTGCATTAAATAATTAGCATAGGGTACTTGGTAAACACTGTTTTGATCAAAAAAGTATAAAGCTGTCCCACCACAGCAATACAGCATGGTCTCGGAAGCTTTTTCCTTAGGCATAATGCATTGCAATGTTACCTGCAATGAAAGTGAAAAGTGAAAGGTGAAAAAAGTGAACGCCCCATAAAGGGACTAGGTAAAAAAAAAACATTTTTTTAAAAAATATGTAAAAAAATATTAAAAAATAATTAAAAAATTCCCCTAAAAAATACACATTTTTATGTAAAAAAAAATACACGTTTAGTATCGCCACGTCTGCTTGGAAAAAGTGGAATAAGGCGCAATCAAAAAAGCGAATGGCAATAAAAATAGCATCACTTGAAAGTGCCATCTTTTCCCGCAAAAAACAAGCCGCCATACAGCTCCATCAGTGGAAAAATAAGAAGTTATAACTCTCAGAATAAAGTGATGCAAAAATAATTATATTTTCTATAAAAGTTTTTGTGTAGAAAAAGCAAACAAAAAAATGATATAAATGAGGTATCGCTGTAATCGTAGTGACCTGAAGAATAAAGCTGCTTTATCAATTTTACCACACGCGGAATGGAGGAAAAAAAACAATTTCTGAATTGCTGGTTTTTGTTCATTCTGCCTCCACAAAAATCGGAATCGAAAGCGATCAAAAAATGTCATGTGCCCGAAAATGGTACCAATAAAAACGTCAGCTCGTCCCGCAAAAAACAAGCCTACATATGACTCTGTCAGCCAAAATGTGAAAAAATTATAGCTCTCAAAATACAGCAATGCAAAAATTTCTTACAAAAAATTCTTACAAATAAAGCGTCTTTTAGTGTGTGACAGAAGCTAAACATGAAAAAAAGATATAAATCTGGTATCACTGTAATCGCATGACCCAAGGAATAAAGTCGCCTAATCACTAATACCGCACGAGGAACGGCGTAAAAAAATAAAATCATTTCTTCACCTTTTGTGGATTTCTTCATTCTGCCTCCCAAAGATTGCAGTAAGGTGATCAGTGGTTCCCCCCACATATGGGGTATCAGCCTACTCAGGGGTCTAATTTCTCCTGTTACCCTTGTGAAAATAAAAATTTGTGGGGCAAAAAGATCATTTTTGTGGAAAAAATATGATTTTTTTATTTTCACTGTTCTACGTTATAAACTTTTGTGAAGCACTTGAGGATTCAAAGTGCTCACCACACATTTAGATAAGCTCCTTGGGGGGTCTAGTTTCAAAAATGGTGTCACTTGTGGGGTGTTTCTACTGTTTAGGCACATCAGGGGCTCTGCAAATGCAACATGACGCCCGTAGACCATTCCATCAAAGTCTGCATTCCATAACGGCGCTCCTTCCCTTCCAAACTCTCCCATGCACCCAAACAGTGGTTCCACCCCACAAATGGGGTATCAGCGTACTCAGAGCAAATTGCACCACAACTTTTGGGGTCCTATTTCTCCTGTTACCCTTGTGAAAATAAAAATTTGGGGGCAAAAAGATCATTTTTGTGGAAAAAATTATTTTTTTATTTTCACAGCTCTACGTTATAAACTTCTGTGAAGCACTTGGGGGTTCAAAATGCTCACCACACATGTAGATAAGCTCTTTGGGGGGTCTATTTTACAAAATGGGGTCAGTTGTTGGGGGTTTCTACTGTTTAGGCACATCAGGGGCTCTGCAAACGCAACAAGATGCCCGCAGGCCATTCCATCAAAGTCTGCATCCCAAAACGGTGCTCCTTCCCTTCCAAGCTCTCCCATGCACCCAAACAGTGGTTTACCCCCACATATGGGGCATCAGTGTACTCAGTAAAAATTGTGCAATAACTTTTGTTAATTGGGGATGAAAAGGTCATTTTTGAGGAAAAAATATGATTTTTTAATTTTACGGCTCTATGTTATAAATTTCTGTGAAGCCCTTGAGCGTTTAGAGCTCTCACCACACAATTAGGTAAGTTCCTTGGGGGGGTCTAGTTTCCAAAATGGGGTCACTTGTGGGGGGTTTCCACTGTTTAGGCACATCAGGGGCTCTCAAAACGTGACATGACGTCCGATCTCAAATTCAGCCAAAAAAGTCAAATGGCGCTCCTTCCCTTCTGAGCTCTGCCATGCTCCCAAACAGTGATTTACCCCCACATATGGGGTATCAGCATACTCAGGACAAATTGCACAGTAACTTTTGGGGGTCCTGTTACCCTTGGGAAAATAAAAATTGGGGGTGAAAAGATCATTTTTGTGGAAAAAATATGATTTTTTAATTTTCCAGCTCTACATTATAACCTTCTGTGAAGCCCTTGGGGGTTCAAAATGCTCACCACACATTTATATAAGTTCCTTGGGGGGGTCTAGTTTCCAAAATGGGGTCACTTTTGTGGGGTTTCCACTGTTTAGGTACATCAGTGACTCTCCAAACGCGACATGGCATCCGCTCTCGATTCCCGCCAGTTTGACATTCAGAATCGCAAATGATGCCCCTTCTGTCGCGTGTACCTGTCCTGTGTGTCACGACCCACAGGTCGGTAACTGAAACAACAAGACTGTCACGTATACCTGTCCTGTGTGACATGACCCGCATGTCGGTAACTGAAACAAGACAAAAGGGGAACACCGGGGAAACAGTTACAATGGTGGGCCCTACAATAGGGGACGTGGAGACCTCCTGCACTCCCCTGAGGCAGTGTCCCTGAACACTCCTAACATTCCCTATACAGGCTCTTCATCTGTCGCCGACCAGGACACCTGAATCCCTCACTAACCCTGCACATATCCCTTACTAGGGAACTGGTTAGTGCTGACACTGGTCCCACCGCTGCACAATACACACGAAGGAAAATACACCAAACGGTGGAAAACAACAAAAGACATATCTTTCTCTGCTACAGTCACCAGGCAGCAGAGTTCATCACCGGATTAGCTTTCAGCAGTGGCTCAACACCTAAGAGCCAGCTGCTACCTTCACCATCTCTCTCTGCTGCAAACACCGGGCAGCAGAGTTCAGCACCAGATCAGCTTTCAGCAGTGGCTAACACCTCAGAGCCAGCTGCTAACTTCACCATGGTTGGAATCCACCAAGGACCTGCTACATCCAAAACCAGCTGATACACCAGGTGACCTTATATAGCAAAGGAGGAGTGGTCACCATCAGCAGAGAAACCCATGACGTAATAACCCCAGTGACCACCGTGGTCAAAAACCCATATTAAGGCCCCAAATGCCTGAAAGGAAAAAAAAAGGTTTAAATGAGGGAATCCAGAATCTGACACAGATCCAAGAATTGGACTGTGACAGTACCCCTCCCTCAATGAGGGGCCTCCAGACCCTCAACACTGTACTACACTGGAGACCACATACATTGAGGATGCCTTGTTCCATCAGAGTTCACTTCAGCAATCATTTGACACTCTTGGTCATGGCAAGAGAGGGCAGATGGAGGTGACGACGTATACTCCGGAGGTACCACAAATCTCCAAAGCGCCAACCTGGGGAATGAGCTAGGCCTGGGTAAAACAAAGGGTAACTCCAGATGATAACTCACTGGCGTGAGAATGGCAGACACCCATACAAACACGTACACACCCAGGTCCGGACCTGAACATTTATTGTCATTCACTCTCTTGTCACTAGATGGTGAATTCCTCACAGAACCGACAACAGAGGCGTCCCCCGTGTCGTAATACTCACACCCCCCACAAGGCTCAGAGGTAGCCACTCCTCTCTGCCCCCCCTCCTAAGAGGACTCTGACTCTGAGGGGCAACTTGTGGTGAGGGTTGCGACTTGCCCCTACTCCCTGGCAGCACCCCTGCTGCCACTACTGGAGAAGAAGGGGACGGGAATATGGAGGAAATATACACTCCCTGGTCATCTTCCTCCACATGACCAGGAGGGGGCGGCTTCTTCGAAGGTATAGAAGTTTCGGTGTGAGCCCCGTGGACTAAATCATCAGTCTGCTCACTACAGGGACGTGCCCCCTCACCACAGGCAACATCAGGCAGCACCTCGGGGACACCAACTCCTCCCACCTGCCTGGGTGCGTCCTTGTGTATGAGAAAGTCCTGCTCCCTAGCAGGGACTACAGGGGGCATATTTGCCAGAGCCACAATTGGGGAGGGAAAAATGAAGGAAATATACTCTCCCTGGTCGTCTTCTCCCACACGACTAGGGGAAGGCAGCTTCTTCGGTAGTAAAGAAGTTTTGGCGTGAGCCCCACGGACCAAATTATCAGTCTGCTCAAAACAGGGACGTGCCCCCTCACCATGGGGAACATCAGGCAGCACCTCGGGGACACTAACTCCTCCCACCTGCCTGGGTGCGTCCGTGTGTATGAGCAAGTCTTGCTCCCTAGCAGGGACTACAAGGGGCATATTCGCCAAAGCCGCACATTGGGGTTCTGGTTGAGCCAGAGGGGAGGCCCCAGACCCCGACAACTGCTGCTGCTGCTCCAACACACCGTGCAGCACCTCACTCTCCTCAGTGAGGACCAGAAGCAATTGGTCACAGGTCTGTACTTGGCCCATGGCTCACCAGAGAAAATGAGTGGTTGGTTATAAACTGTTGCGTGTACCTGTCCTCTGTGACCCGACCCGCAGGTCGGTAACTGAAACAAGACAAAAGGGAACACCGGGGAAACAGTTACAATGGTGGGCCCTGCAATAGGGAACGGGGATGTGGAGACCTCCTGCACTCCCCTGAGGCAGTGTCCCTGAACACTCCTAACATTCCCTATACAGGCTCTTCACCTGTTGTCGACCAGGATACCTGAATCCCTCACTAACCCTGCACCTATCCCTTACTAGGGAACTGGTTAGTGTGGACACTGGTCTCACCGCTGCACTAATACCCACAAAGGAAAATACACCAAACAGGGGAAAAACAACAAAACACTTATCTTTCTCTGCTGCAGTCACCGGGCAGCAGAGTTCATCACCAGATTAGCTTTCAGCAGTGGCTTGACACCTCAGAGCCAGCTGCTACCTTCACATCTTACTCTGCTGCAGTCACTGGGCAGCAGAGTTCATCACCGGATTAGCTTTCAGCAGTGGCTCGACACCTCAGAGCCATCTGCTACCTTCACATCTTTCTCTGCTGCAGTCATCGGGCAACAGAGTTCATCAACGGATTAGCTTTCAGCAGTGGCTCGACACCTCAGAGCCAGCTGCTACCTTAACCATCTCTCCCTGCTGCAAACACCGGGTAGCAGAGTTCAGCACCAGATCAGCTTTCAGCAGTGGTTAAACACCTCAGAGCCAGCTGCTACCTTCACCATCTCTCTCTGCTGCAAACATCGGGCAACAGAGTTCAGCACCAGATCAGCTTTCAGCAGTGGCTAAACACCTCAGAGCCAGCTGCTAACTTCACCGTGGTTGGAATCCACCAAGGAACTGCTATAACCAAAACCAGCTGATACACCAGGTGATCTTATATAGCAAAGGAGGAGTGGTCACCATCAGCAGAGAAACCAAAGACATGTAATAACCCCAGTGACCACCAGGGCAAAAATCCATATTAAGGCCCCAAAGGCCTGAAAGAAAAAAAAGGTTTAAATGAGGGAATCCAGAATCTGACACAGATCCAAGAATTGGACTGTGACATCTTCCCTTCTGAGCACTGCCGTGCACCTAAAGATTGGTCTTCCTCCACACATGAGGTATCTGTGCACTCTGGAGAAATTGCACAACAAATATTGTGGTTCATTTTCTCCTGATACTATTTACAAATTAAAAGAAATTGTGTCTGTAAAACATTTTTGGGAAAAAAAGTTAAATGTTCATTTTTTCCTTCCACATTGCTTCAATTTTTGTGAAGTACCTAAAGGATATACTATAATATATAATATATATAATAAACTTCTTGAATGTGGTTTTGAACACCTTGAGGGGTGCAGTTTTTAGAATGGAGTCACTTTGGATATTTTTTGTTATATTGACCCCCCAAACTCACTTCAAATGTGAGGTGGTCCCTAAAGATAATGGTTTTGTAAGTTTTGTTGGAAAAATGAGAAATCGCTGGTCAACTTTTAACCTTTATAACTTCCTAACAAAAAAAATTTGTTTCCAAAATTGTGCTGATGTAAAGTTGACATGTGGGAAATGTTATTTATGAACTATTTTGTGTGACACCACTCTCTGATTTAAGGGTACAAAAATTAAAAGTTTAGAAATTGCAAAATTTTCAAAATTTTTGCCAAATTTCCATTTTTTCCACAAATAAACACAAGTTATATCGAAGAAATGTTACCACTAACATGAAGTACAATATGTCACGAAAAAACAATCTTAGAATCAGCGGGATCCGTTGAAGCGTTCCAGAGTTATAACCACATAAAGTGACAGTGGTCCGATTTCAAAATTAAGGCCTGGTCATTACATAGTAACATAGTAACATAGTTATTAAGGTTGAAGGGAGACTTTAAGTCCATCTAGTTCAACCCATATCCTATCCTAACTTGCCCTAACATGTTGATCCAGAGGAAGGCAAAAAAAACCCATGTGGCAACAGTAAGCTTCACATTGGGGAAAAAAATTCCTTCCCGACTCCACATACGGCAATCAGACTAGCTCCCTGGATCAACGCAATATTAAGGAGACTAGTGTATATACCCTGTAATATTATACTTTTCAAGAAAGGCATCAGTCCCTTCTTAAATTTTAGTAGGGAATCACTCATTACAACATCATATGGCAGAGAGTTCCATAGTCTCACTGCTCTTACAGTAAAGAATCCGCGTCTGTGAGTATGCTTAAACCTTCTTTCCTCCAGACATAGAGGATGCCCCCTTGTCCCCGTCACAGGTCTAAGAGTAAAAAGATCATTAGAAAGGTCTTTGTACTGTCCCCGCATATATTTATATATTGTAATAAGATCACCCCTAAGCCTTCGATTCTCCAAACTAAATAACCCCAAGTGTAATAACTTGTCTTGGTATTGCAGACCCCCTAGTTCCCTAATAACCTTGGTCGCTCTTCTCTGCACCCGCTCCAGTTCAGCTATGTCTTTCTTATACACCAGAGACCAGAACTGTACACAGTATTCTAAGTGTGGTCGCACTAGTGACATTAACCTACAAAGTGGCTTTGTCCTTAAGGGGTTAAAGAGCAGGAAGACCTGAGGAGGCTGACATATAGTTTAATAGAAAATAAGTATTTTGTTTAATCCTAATTCTTCTGAGCACATTTAGCTAAGCACCTATTGATGGGAGTTGTCTCAGAAAGTCGCAGTTTTAAGATTACAGGGAATTTACCAGGTCCCCGATACCAACAAACCACCAGCATAAATGTATGCGGGATCTGCCAGGTTCACTTTAAAAGTCTTCCAGAAAATAACACGTGTGTCATTGACATTAACTCCAGTGGGTGCCCTCCCAGTACACTTATTCTCAGCCACCTTTTCATAGGCATCTCAGCTAGACAAGTTCAACCAAAATGTCCTTACATAGGTTAATCGCCAGACCCAGAAAATCTAATTCCCCACGTTTATTGCTTAAAGGAGCCTAATATCATCACCATGGCGGTGATAAAATAAAACTGCCTGCATCCCTCACCAGTCTCAGAATTTCTTCTCTGAGGGGGTCAAGTGACCACTGCAGACAATCAGCAGCCAGTGATTATGTGCAGCTGTTACGTGCATTATATGTATTATTATAAAGAGGAAATGATGCTGTGGATATTCAGAGTTAACTTACACAATGGCAGATTTCTCGCAAAATTTAAGCTTCTGGCTTATACTTTTGAAGCAGGCTTTTCGAAATGCCTGAGTTTACTGTTGGTATAACCGTTTTGTATGGAACTGATCTGCAATTGCCGAAATTTCTTCAGGTCTTATGTCAGATATAAATTATAATGTGATCAGTGCTATAAAAATCAATAATAATAATATATCCCTTTTTCATTTTTTTTAAAAACATGTAGTTTAATTATAATTATGTTTAGATTAACCCCTTTACCCCCATGGGTGGTTTGCACGTTCATGACCGGGCCAATTTTTGCAATTCTGACCACTGTCCATTTATGACGTAATAACTCTGAAATGCTTCCATGGATCCTGGTGATTCTGAAACTGTTTTCTCGTGACATATTGTACTTCATGATAGTGGTAAAATTTCATTCAAATAACTTGCGTTTATATGTGAAAAAATGGAAATTTGGCAAAAATGTTGAAAATTTCACAATTTTCCAACTTTGAATTTTTATGCCCTTAAATCACAGAGATATGGCACACAAAAAACTTAAGTAACATTTCCCACATGTTTACTTTACACCAGCACAATTTTGGAGCCAAAATGTTTTTTTGTTACGAAGTTATAAGGGTTAAAAGTTAACCAGCGATTTCTCATTTTTGCAACACCATTTTATTTTTACGGACCACATCACATTTGAAGTCACTTTGAGGGGTCTATATGATAGAAAATCCCCAAAAGTGACACCATTCTAAAAACTGCACCCCTCAAGGTGCTCAAAACCACATTCAAGAAGTTTATTAACCCTTCAGGTGCTTCACAGGAACTCTTTGAATATTTAAAAAAAATGAACATTTCACTTTTTTTCACAAAAAAAAATTAATTCAGGTCCAATTTTTTTATTTTACCAAGGGTAACAGGAGAAATTAGACAGCAAAAGTTATTGTGCAATTTGTCCTGAGTATGCTGATACCTGATATGTGGGGAGGAACCACTGTTTCGGCGCATGGCAGAGCTCAGAAGGGAAGGAGCGCCGTTTGACTTTTTCAATGCAAAATTGGCTGGAATTCAGATTGGACGCCATGTCACGTTTGGAGAGTCCCTGATGTGCCTAAACAGTGGAAACCCCCCACAAGTGACCCCATTTTGGAAACTAGACCCCCTAAGGAACTTATCTAGATATGTGGTGAGAACTTTGAACTCACAAGGGCTTCACAGAAGTTTATAACGTACAGCCATACAATTAAAAAATCATATTTTTTCCACAAAAATGATCTTTTCACCCCCAATTTTTATTTTCCCAAGGGTAACAGGACCATAAAAGTTATTGCGCAATTTGTCCTGAGTACGCTGATACCCCATGTGTGGGTGTAAATGACTATTTGGGCGCATGGCAGAGCTCGGAAGGGAAGCACCGCCATTTGACTTTTTTGGCTGGAATTGAGATCGGACACCATATCGCGTTTGGAAAGCCCCTGATGTACCAAAACAGTGGAAACCCCCCACAAATGACACCATTTTGGAAACTAGACCCCCCAAGGAACTTAGCTAGATGTGTGGTGAGAACTATGAACCCCCAAGGGCTTCACAGAAGTTTATAACGTACAGCCATACAATTAAAAAATCACATTATTTCCACAAAAATGATCTTTTCACCCTCAATTATTATTTTTCCAAGGGTAACAGGACCCCAAAAGTTATTGTGCAATTTGTCCTGAGTACGCTGATACCCCATATTTGGGGGTAAACCTTGACTTTTTTGGCTGGAATTGGGATTGGACGCCATGTCGCTTTTGGAAAGCCCCTGATGTGCGTAAACAGTGGAAACCCCCCACAAGTGACACCATTTTGGAATCTAGACCCCCTAAGGAACTTATCTAGATGTGTGGTGAGCACTTTGAACCCCCAAGTGCTTCACAGAAGTTTATAACATCCGAGAGTGAAAATAAAAAAATCATATTTTTTTCCACAAAAAATATATTTTTGCCCCCAATTTTTTATTTTCCTAAGGGTAACAGGAGAAATTGGACCCCAAAAGTTGTTTTGCAATTTGTCCTGCGTAGGCTGATACCCCATATGTGGGGGTAAACCACTGTTTGGGTGCATGGCAGAGGTTGGAAGGGAAGGAGCACCATTTGACTTTTTCAACGCAGAATTGGCTGGAATTGAGATCAGACGCCATGTTGCGTTTGGAGAGCACCTGATGTGACCAAACAGTGGAAACCCCCCAATTCTATCTCCAACCCTAACCCCAACACACCCCTAACCCTAGCCCTAACCCTAACCCTAATGGGAAAATGGAAATAAATACATTTTTAAAAAAAAAAAAAAAATATTTTTCCCTAACTAAGGGGGTGATAATGGGGGGTTCGATTTACTAGTTAAGGCGGGTTTTTATTTTTGGCAGCTGTCGCACGCTAAAAGACGCTTTTTATTGTAAAAATAGTTTTTGCATCACCACATTTTGAGACCTATAATTTTTCCGTATTTTGACACACAGAGTCATGTGAGCTATAAATTTTTAATATTTTGGCTGACAGAGTCATATGTGGGCTTATTTTTTGCGGGACGAGTTGACGTTTTTATTGGTACCATTTTCGGGCACGTGACATTTTTTGATCGCTTGTTATTCCGATTTTTGGGACGCAGAATGAACAAAAACCAGCATTTCAAGAATTTCTTTTGGGGGGTGCGTTTACACCGTTCCGCCTGCGGTAAAATTGATAAGCGGTTTTATTCTTCGGGTCAGTACGGTTACAGCGATACCTCATTTATGTCATTTTTTTATGTTTTGCCGCTTTTATGCAATAAAAACAATTTTATATAAAAATAATTATTTTTGCATCGCTTTATTCTGCGAGCTATAACTTTTTTATTTTTTCGCTGATGACGCTCTGTGGTGGCTCGTTTTTTGCGGGACAAGATGTCGTTTTCAGCGGTACCATGCATATTTATATGCGTCTTTTTGATCGCGCGTTATTGCATTTTTTTTTTCGGCAGTATGATAATAAATCATTATTTTTGCTTTGTTTTTTATTTTTTAAGGGGTTCGCTAAAGGGGTTAACTAATGGTTTTATAGGGCGGGTCATTACGGACGCGGCGATACCAAACATGTGCACTTTTATTGCTTTGGTTTTTTTATTTCCAAAAAATGAATTTATTAGGGAAAAAAAAATTTTTATTGGATGAATGTCAACCGCTCAATGCCGACTTTTAT
Organism: Dendrobates tinctorius; assembly: GCF_039654945.1. Taxonomy (NCBI): domain Eukaryota; kingdom Metazoa; phylum Chordata; class Amphibia; order Anura; family Dendrobatidae; genus Dendrobates; species Dendrobates tinctorius. Next base: position 1,429,528 of record NW_027361821.1, read on the forward strand.
CCCCCATTGACTTGCATTGGGGTCGGGTTTCGGACGAAACTCGACTTTTTTTGCCCTCGTCGGACCAGTTTCATCTGAAACAAATTTTGTTTCGGTTAGGCTTCACGAAACCCGATCCGACCAAAGTCGCTCAACTCTAGCCACCACTAGTTTGATATATAGAATATATACATGGCACAGATATATATATGAATATACCTGAAATTTTGAAATGAATTTACATTGCTGTGGTTCTATACTACATACTGCAAGATATTTTATGGCTCGGTTGTCATTAGGCAAAACAAATTATATCCCTTCTAAGCATAAACCTGTACATTAATTATTTTTTGTAAGTCTGTGAGATCTGTGTAATGAAATATTTATGTTATCAGTAGACCATTCTTTTCCTCTACAGCATCATTAAAATAACATGCTTCATGGGAAAAAATTGGTGAGATCGTAATTAGCCCCCAAGCAAGAATGAAAGAACAGTAACTAACAAGCAAAGGTTTTACATCCAATGGCAGGAAAATAAAGAATTTGCATTCACCGGACTCGTAATGCAGTTTAATATCGCCATCAAGTGGTGCAGTTATAGAATGCAGCTTCTGTTTTTGCAACCTCTATCCTCTCGTGCTGACTATATACATACTTTAGTGAAAAGTATATGTATACCAAACTAAATTAGTGTGCTAGACCTTCTTATGTTACATTTATTGCTAACATACTCCTAATTAGCTTTAGCAATATATTTCATCAGTATTATGTAGTAAGAATGTGTAAACTTACTTAACTATGTGCACCTGCTCTAATATAACTGCTAAGTATTGCATTTATTCCATGTTTATTACTAAGGGTTAATATGCCAAAACATGAAAATATATAAAAGACAATAAATAATTAGAAAATCATACGTCCTAAAAAAAGCGTACTTACTAAAAGAAGCAACCAACCAAACCAAGATTATAACTATGAATATTACTTATTTAATGTTAGTTAATAAATGGGGGAAATCTTGGCGTTATCAATGTACAAATGTATAATCTGAGCAACACTTTATAAGAAGGCAAACAATTAAATTTCACCATTTAACCCTTATGGGGCCTTTGGGTACATATTGAATATCCACGGAGTTTCTTCCTGGGACGTTTGCTTTATATAATTAGACAGTATAATTAGGGGCGATATATAAAACTAATTTCCAAGGCAGAAACCTGAATATGCTCAGCTCAGCCTTTATGTAAAATATCCAATCTTTATTTATTCATGTTAAAAAGGAAAAGCCAAATGGCAAAGACTATTGGTTCTTACCTGGCGACAGGTATTTTGTTTTGTTTTTCTAACTTGAAGAAATAAAAAATGGATATTTCACAGAAAGGATGAGCTGATGGAGTCACAAAAAAATCGATGTAGTTTAGCAGTGTATTGTACAACTGATGATCTCTTATGAAGTCTGTGGTTGGGCTTCAAAGGTGCAGTGCTATGGCAGACAGGGGCCCAGCTGCAGTAACAACCCACCGGCACCCAACGATCATGACAGCAGTATGAAATATACTAATCGGTTTTGATTTTAACAGGTTTCAGTGGCATTTACTTTCAGGTGCCAGCTGTAGGACACAGCCGCCACCCAAACTGTATGGACTTTTGTCTAACTTTCCAGCACCTTTTGATCTGCTTACTTTTTTGCTTCAAAATTTTGTTGCAATTTGTAACGTTATGCTATGGTCCTTCACACTAAACCTCAGGTCATTTCAAAGCCAGACCTTTTGTCTAATACATTTTTTTTCCCCCAGAAACTACTGCTATTGTTTGCAGTGGGAAACCCATGTTGCTGTATATATGGTAGCAAAATTTTCAGCCACAGACTTAAAACCTGCTTTGAGAAATTAAAGTAAAGTAAGTGACACAGTATTTCATGAAGCAGCTGAAACTATGACCAGTAGCAAAATGTGGATTAAAATGGGCAAAACCATGAGTGGAGACGTGCTAACCTGTAGCATCAATCCTATGGTCAGCTTCAGATGTCTGCCAGAGATTCTCTTGAAAAATCCACCTTAGATTCTTTTCTATACAGACAAGGTTTGTGTGGGATGTATGTCAGATTATTGGTGCAAATTGAGCAAAAAGGGAGTATGGAGAACAGCACACCATCTAATCAGCGTGCAGGACGCTTGGCATTTGCCACAGAACACCAGGATTGGCAAATTTGCGACTGACGCTCTGTGCTCTTCACAGATGAAAGCAGGTTCACACTGAGCACATGTGACAGATGTGACAGAGTCTGGAGACATCGTGGAGAGCGATCTGCTGCCTGCAACATCTTTCAGCATGACCGGTTTGGCAGTGGGTCAGTAATGGTGTAGGGTGACATTTCTTTGGGGGGGCCGCACGGTGTTGGGCTGTGAGCACAACCCCCATCTGTGGACGTCGGGCACTCAGACCATCCTCATGGAGTCAGTTTCTAACCATTTGTGCAGACACATGCACATTTGTGGCCTGCTGGAGGTCATTTTGCAGGGCTCTGGCAGTGCTCCTCCTGTTCCTCCTTGCACAAAGGCTGAGGTAGCGGTCCTGCTGCTGGGTTGTTGCCCTCTTACGGCCCCCTCCATGTGTCCTGGTGTACTGGACTGTCTCCTGGTAGTGCCTCCAGCCTCTGGACACTACGCTAACAGACAGAGCAAACTTTCTTGCCACAGCTCGCATTGATGTGCCATCCTGAATGAGCTTCATTACCTGATCCACTTGTGTGGGTTGTAGAGTCAGTCTCATGCTACCACGAGTGTGAAAGCACAACAAACATTCAAACGTAACCAAAACATCAGACAGAAAGCATTGGTACTGAGATGTGGTCTGTGGTCCCCACCTGCAGAACCACTCCTTTATTGAGGGTGTCTTGATAATTGCCAATAATTTCCATCTGATGTCTATTCCATTTGCACAACAGCATGTGAAATTGATTGTCAATCAGTGTTGCTTCCGAAGTGGACAGTTTGATTTCACAGAAGTTTAATTTACTTGGAGTTATAGTCTGTTGTTTAAGTGTTCCCTTTGTTTTTTTGAGCAGTGTATATTTTATTGCACCTTTTTCATTTTGTTGCAGGATCATTGGTTGACCTATAAACTAGCTACATGTCCCTGCGGGGTGCACTTACATAGTGTTGAGCGGCCATCTCATCTAATAGTATGGGTATCAATAATAGACTGTAGGCCAGACACTTTGCATCACATCTGTGTAACTGGCATCCTACACAAGCTTTATCTGATCCTTTAGAGTAAGAGTGCTGCAGGCTACATGGAGGGACGGGGGTCCATAGTTATGTAGGATGCCTTAGAGCAATGTTCCCCAACTCTGGTCCTCAAGACCCACCAACAGGTCATGTTTTCTGGATTTCCTTAGAATGGCACAGGTGATAATTACATCACCTGGACAGGCAAGAATTCAAACAACTGTGCAATACTGAGGAAACCCTGAAAACATGACCTGTTGGTCGCTCTTGAGGACCGGAGTTGGGGAACACTGCCTTAGAGTAAGAGTGCTGCAGGCTGCATGCAGGGACGGGGGTCCGTTTAATTCAGTATATGTGCCTGTAATAAGGTATGTGCTATCGTCACACAGATGTGGCTTTCTAATGATGCGAAGCCGCTCTCTGTGGTCTCCTTGCTCCATCACGTCATCCAGCCCTTGATGTTTTCTAATGGATGGAGCGGTGTTCTGCTTTCGATGCATGGGAAGTAATGAAATGCTGCTGGCTGCATATGTGCGCCATTGATTCGAGATAATGAACTGCTGTTTAATGTTAGATCACAGTAATGAAAAGCTGCTAAGTACATCTTCCCTCATGGTCTATTGACACTGGCTCTGGGCTATTTACCCATTAACCCCTTGCTTGCCGTCCCTCTCCAAGACCCTTAGACCATACCAGTTCGGCCTATTTGCAGCCTTTAATGTGCTTCAGGGGTACCGTATATCAGCATCAGAGGCCCAGATGAGAGGGATAGGAGTGGCTGCACAGATTGCAGACGTCTCCATTGAGGTTTCCTTACTCTTCAGTGTTCTTACAATCGATTTATGCTACTGAACTGCAGAATCGCGCAACGGAATGACTGATAAACCGGACATTTACAGGGTTTATTGATGTGTAGATTAATGCTCGGAGGCAATGCAGAGCATTTTATTACACCTGCCTGGACAGGCTTGAAAAAAATAACAGGGATTACCTTCTGGCTTTAAAGGATTCCAAAGCTGATCTGTGACGATGCCATACTCATTTTCTTCTGTATTGGTTCTTCTTCTGAGTTTAGGTTCCTCTGAATCGATCTGCTTTCCTTTACCGCCCTCAATGCATCACAGTTTGTGTCAATGACACCACGTTTTTGCCACCTAATCTGAGACCTGTAGAAACAGAAACCTGACTCTACTGATGTGTCACTTACTGAACGGCTTGCTGCAGATTTCAATAAAATCCCTGTTTTATCAGCAAGAAATTATCATTAGAGGACTAGTAAACTCGCTCCCATGAAGTGCTTCATTATTTATGAGCTCTATATAACCCCGCCCCCAACACTGACTGGCTGTTTTCTGCCTATGCACAGTGTATACAGAACGCTGCCAATCAGTGGTGTGGGTGGGGTTATACAGAGCTGCAGCAGAGAAAACTTTTTAATCGCAAGCAACCTAATAAGTGACACTTCGCTGGAATCTGGGTCCCTATTTCACACTGCTATTAGACAAGAATGCAAAATTCTATGGATAGATTGGCCGGTGCAAGAGTGATTGCATTTGCTGCGATTGTCTGAAAGGCTGGAAACTTCTCATTCATGTATTTGAGCACATTGATCTAAAATAAAGATTTTCTGTGAGAGGAAGCTAAAACTACTGCATCCAACAAGCCTTTGCTCCCCTGGTGTAAGGCCCATGGCATGGCTGATTGCCTCCTCTGCTTGCAATGCCCATCATAGTGTCCATCTGTAGCCCCCACAAGTGGAGGAGATGTTACTGCTTACACATTTATGCAGCTCTCAATACTAGCTGTATAAATCAATATTTAGTTTCTGACATAGGGAGACGCCTCAATCATTCAAGCATCTTAGGGCCTGTTTCCATATATTTTCTATGGAGGGAAACTGATGTCATATTTGACCCCTTAGGTTTCTATTGAATCATTCCCATTCATTCAGACTAGCCCTAGCGCCGCACCAGGCATTGATGCTTGGAGGTGGAGCACTTTCTGATCTTCTGTGGATGCTGGACCAGTGTGCAAAGAGTACAACGTTGGCATTAGTTGTGTCTAATTTAGGGTTAAAATCTTATCTAGAATGAAAACAATGATTAGACACCTTGCAGTAAGTAAACATATAGTAGTTATACATGAAAAAATATCATGTACTTAGTAGACACTTTTATTTATCATAAAAGCCACTCCACCACGACAAGGGGTAACTAATCAGGATGGTCATTTACGCTAATAATGAACCTTGTGTCAGCAGGCCTCAAAATAAACAGGAGTGCTGGCCTATGATTATGATTTTGCTTTTTGGGGTGTTCATGAACTCTGGGGCTGTGCATCTTATATATTCATACATTTTGGGGTGTTCACCAGTCCTGGGGCTGTGCATCTCATATATTCATACATTTTGGGGTTCTCATGAACTCTAGGTATGTGTATCTTATATATTCATACATTTTGGGGTGTTCACGAACCTGGTGCTGTGCATCTTATATATTCATACATTTTTGGGTGTTCACAAACCCTGGGGCTGTGCATCTTATATATTCATACATTTTGGGGTGTTCACCAACCCTGGGGCAGTGCTTCTTATATATTCATACATTTTGGGGTGTTCACGAACCCTTAGGCTGTGCATGCCATATATTCATAATTTTGGGGTGTTCACCAACCCTTGGTCTGTGCACCTTAAATATTCATACATTTTGGGGTGTTCACCAACCCTGGGGCAGTGCATCTTATATATTCATACATTTTGGGGTGTTCACGAACCCTTAGGCTGTGCATGCCATATATTCATAATTTTGGGGTGTTCACCAACCCTTGGTCTGTGCACCTTAAATATTCATACATTTTGGGGTGTTCACCAACCCTGGGTCTGTGCATCTCATATATTCATACATTTTGGGGTGCTCATGAACCCTGAGGCTGTGCATCTTATATATTCATACATTTTGGGGTGTTCATGAACCCTGGGTCTGTGCATCTTATATATTCATACATTTTGGGGTGTTCACCAATCCTGTGGCTGTGCATCTCATATATTCATACATTTTGGGGTGTTCACCCATCCTGGGGCTGTGCATCTCATATATTCATACATTTTGGGGTGCTCATGAACCCTGGGGCTGTGTATCTTATATATTCATACATTTTGGGGTGTTCACCCATCCTGGGGCTGTGCATCTCATATATTCATACATTTTGGGGTGCTCATGAACCCTGGGGCTGTGTATCTTATATATTCATACATTTTGGGGTGTTCACCCATCCTGGGGCTGTGCATCTCATATATTCATACATTTTGGGGTGCTCATGAACCCTGAGGCTGTGCATCTTATATATTCATACATTTTGGGGTGTTCACCAATCCTGGGGCTGTGCATCTCATATATTCATACATTTTGGGGTGTTCACCCATCCTGGGGCTGTGCATCTCATATATTCATACATTTTGGGGTGCTCATGAACCCTGGGGCTGTGTATCTTATATATTCATACATTTTGGGGTGTTCACCAATCCTGGGGCTGTGCATCTCATATATTCATATATTTTGGGGAGTTCATGAACCCTGGGGCTGTGTATCTTATATATTCATACATTTTGGGGTGTTCACCAATCCTGGGGCTGTGCATCTCATATATTCATATATTTTGGGGTGCTCATGAACCCTGGGGCTGTGTATCTTATATATTCATACATTTTGGAGTGTTCACCAATCCTGGGGCTGTGCATCTCATATATTCATACATTTTGGGGTGCTCATGAACCCTGAGGCAGTGCATCTTATATATTCATACATTTTGGGGTGTTCAACAACCCTGGGGCTGTGCATCTTATATATTCAAACATTTTGGGGTGCTCATGAACTCTGGGTATGTGTATCTTATATATTCATACATTTTGGGGTGTTCACCAGTCCTGGGGCTGTGTATCTTATATATTCATACATTTTGGGGTGTTCACGAACCCTGGGGCTGTGTATCTTATATATTCATACATTTTTGGGGAGTTCAAGAACCCTGGGGCTGTGCATCTTATATATTCATACATTTTGGGGAGTTCATGAACCCTGTGGCTGTGCATCTTATATATTTATACATTTTTGGGAAGTTCAAGAACCCTGGGGCTATGCATCTTATATATTCATACATTTTGGGGTGTTCACAAACCCTTAGGCTGTGCATGCCATATATTCATAATATTGGGGTGTTCACCAATCCTGGGGCTGTGCATCTCATATATTCATACATTTTTGGGTGTTCACGAATCCTGGGGCTGTGCATCTTATATATTCATACATTTTGGGGTGTTCATGAACCCTGGGGCTGTGCTTCTCATATATTCATATATTTTGGGGTGCTCTTGAACCCTGGGGCTGTGTATCTTATATATTCATACATTTTGGGGTGTTCATGAACCCTCAGGCTGTGCTTCTCATATATTCATATATTTTGGGGTGCTCATGAACCCTGGGGCAGTGCATCTTATATATTCAAACATTTTGGGGTGTTCATGAAACCTGGGGATGTGCATCTTATATATTCACACATTTTGGGGTGTTCATGAACCCTGGGGCTGTGCTTCTCATATATTCATTTATTTTGGGGTGCTCATGAAACCTGGGGCTGTGTATCTTATATATTCATACATTTTGGGGTGTTCATGAACCCTGGGGCTGTGCATCTTATATATTCATATATTTTGGGGTGTTCACCAATCCTGGTGCTGTGCATCTCATATATTCATACATTTTGGGGTGCTCATGAACCCTGGGGCTGTGTATCTTATATATTCATACATTTTGGGGTGTTCACGAACCCTGGCGCTGTGTATCTTATATATTCATACATTTTGGGGAGTTCATGAACCCTGTGGCTGTGCATCTTATATATTCATACATTTTTGGGGAGTTCAAGAACCCTGGGGCTGTGCATCTTATATATTCATACATTTTGGGGTGTTCACGAACCCTTAGGCTGTGCATGCCATATATTCATACATTTTGGGGTGTTCACCAACCCTGGGTCTGTGCACCTTATATATTCATACATTTTGGGGTGTTCACCAACCCTGGGTCTGTGCATCTCATATATTCATACATTTTGGGGTGCTCATGAACCCTGAGGCAGTGCATCTTATATATTCATATATTTTGGGGTGTTCACCAATCCTGGGGCTGTGCATCTCATATATTCATACATTTTGGGGTGCTCATGAACTCTGGGGCTGTGTATCTTATATATTCATACATTTTGGGGTGTTCACAAACCCTTAGGCTGTGCATGCCATATTTTCATAATTTTGGGGTGTTCACCAATCCTGGTGCTGTGCATCTCATATATTCATACATTTTGGGGTGCTCATGAACCCTGGGGCTGTGTATCTTATATATTCATACATTTTGGGGTGTTCACGAACCCTGGGGCTGTGTATCTTATATATTCAGACATTTTGGGGAGTTCATGAACCCTGTGGCTGTGCATCTTATATATTCATACATTTTTGGGGAGTTCAAGAACCCTGGGGCTGTGCATCTTATATATTCAGACATTTTGGGGTGTTCACCAACCCTCGGTCTGTGCATCTTATATATTCATACATTTGGAGTGTTCACCAACCTTTAGGCTGTGCATTTCTTATATTGATACATTTTGGGGTGTTCATCAACCCTGGGGCTGTGCATTTCATATATTCATACTGTAACAACCCTGCTGGCATCACGGCATGGCCTCCCATCCCCCGCGCACCAACTTACTTTCTCCTTCAAACCATGCTGTGAAATCTGTCTGTTGCCAGCCCTGAGCTCCATGTGCTATGCCTCTTGTTTTCCTGCTTGCTCTCCATGTTTCCTGACTGTGTGTATAGGGGGGCGGCGCCTGAACTCTCTGGTTCTTATGCAGTCTGGGTGCACCTGGGTAATCTGTCCCTGACCAACCACCTGGAGCCCTTGACTATTTAGTTTCGCCACGCCCACTGAAACATTGCCTGAGCAATGTCTATACTCAGTTAGTATTCCGCTGCTGAGGAAGCCAGGCCCTGTTCTGTGTGTCTCCTTCTCTGGAGGATTACTCTAGTCTTGCTTTGTACCCTGTCTGCCTGCCAGGAGGCAGAATATCCTGGCCCTTGAGTCTTGTTCCCTGTACCTTGTCCATACTCTGTCTGCCTGCCAGGAGGCTGAATATCCTGGTCCTTGTGTCTTTGTCCCTGTGCCTCTGTCTGAACTCAGTCTTACCTCTGTCTGTCAGTCTCCTTGTTTGTGGTTCCTTCCCTGCCGTGTCTTTCCTTGTGTCCTCTTTATCTGTGCATCTGCACGCTCGCAGCTCTGTCTGCACGGCTCCCTAGCCGCTCTGTCTGCACAGCTCCCTAGCGGCTCTGCCTGCCCCGCACTCTTGCGGCTCTGCCTGCCCCGCACTCTTGCGGCTCTGCCTGCCCCGCACTCTTGCGTGAACAGGCCCAAACCTGTTCCTTCAGACTCCATTCCTTCCTGCCTAGATCCATACCTGTACCTCCTGTGTGAACAGGTCCAGATCCTGTTCCAGCATACACCACTCCCTCCTGCCTACACCTCCTGTGAGGACAGGTCCAGATCCTGTTCCAGCATACACCAGTCCCTCCTGCCTACACCTGCTGTGTGAACAGGTCCCTACCTGCTCCATTTCATACCACGCTAATCTGTCCTGTGTCTCCAAGCCGTGCCCGCCTGTCCTGTGTCTCCAAGCCATGCCCGCCTGCCCTGTGTCTCAGCCGTGCCTGTCGTATCCACCTGCCTGCCTGTCTATAGCCTCTGTCAAGGTGTCCTGTTCCCGAGTGGGATCAGCAGCCACAGCCAGACACCACCCTGGAGTGGCACCCAGCAGCTACCTGCCGCGCAAGCCTGACCTCACCATCAGAGGCTCCAGTGAAGACCAAGGAAGCTGCCGTAGTTACGCCCCTTCCAGGGTAGTCTGGTTTGTGACACAGTGGGGCCACAACCCCCGGCTCGCGCCATTCAGCCAAGGCGCGAGCGTGACAGTTTGCTCAGGCCATGGTCCCCGCTGAGTCCCATGTCCTTTCGCCCTCGGAGCAAGATGAACTTTTTTGCCAGTATGGGCAACCAAATTAATTTACCCGGTCTGAAGCCCAATCCTTCCCTGCTCCTCCGCTCCAGAATCCATGCAGGGGGTTTGGTGATGGCCGAGCCCTACTTGTGAACAGTCCAGCATTGAGGGGTCAACTACAGCTCCTAATCGAAGCATTATACACAGAGACATTTGTCTTCCACCTGCTGACCAACTTGCCCACCGGTCGTTTTGAGCCGGGCACTCTATTGCCCCTTCCGGTCCAAAGACCCAGCATGGTCTGTATTTGGATCTGCCTAGCCAACAGAGGTGTCTAGTTCCATTACTGCAAGGTCAGTCTTCTGTATCGTCTCCTTCTCCACCTGATCTGCCGGCTATCAAGCCATGGTGTACTGACGTCACTGAAGAAAAGAAAACAGTGGCGCCCTCTCCGTACACCTCCGGTGACCAGTCCTCAGGAACATCCCTGACACTTCATAGTCTTCCCCAGGATAATGGGCTGAAGATTGATCCTGAGTGGATGCCCTCGGCTCCTCTATGGTCTGTGGGTGAAGGTCCCAGGATTAAGCAGTACTCGTTCGCCTACTTGAAAGAAGTGGTCCAGTCTGTTCCGGGTAACAGGCGGAGGTGGCTCCCCGTATGTATGCCTCCAACTTCCATGTGGCAGGTGGATGAAGAGGTGAGAACAGTGGCCTATGCATCTCTGTTTTTTACCCGTCTGGAGGAGGGGGTCCAATTTTCTTGGGATATCGGGCTGAAGTTGGACTCGGTAAAGGTCTCTTCGGTTTCCAGCTGGCCGGCTGATGTAGGGGTCAAGTCTGAGGCTTCCAGGTCCCTGCTTTCTTCCACTCTGGAGGAAGAGATCCAAGTCCTTATACCCTCGGTGTTGGAAGCTGACTCCATCGGGCACCAAGAAGCTTGGCACTCTGGGATTCCTGATGGCACACATATTCCACCCTACGTGAAGGATGTCGTGTCAACCTGGACTGTGTGTGGTCCCATACTCCTTCTTCAGGTCATTCTGGCAGGCTTGAGGAAGAGGGGCCCGTAAAGGGGGGGTACTGTAACAACCCTGCTGGCATCACGGCATGGCCTCCCATCCCCCGCGCACCAACTTACTTTCTCCTTCAAACCATGCTGTGAAATCTGTCTGTTGCCAGTCCTGAGCTCCATGTGCTATGCCTCTTGTTTTCCTGCTTGCTCTCCATGTTTCCTGACTGTGTGTATAGGGGGGCGGCGCCTGAACTCTCTGGTTCTTATGCAGTCTGGGTGCCCCTGACCAACCACCTGGAGCCCTTGACTATTTAGTTTCGCCACGCCCACTGAAACATTGCCTGAGCAATGTCTATACTCAGTTAGTATTCCGCTGCTGAGGAAACCAGGCCCTGTTCTGTGTGTCTCCTTCTTTGGAGGATTACTCTAGTCTTGCTTTGTACCCTGTCTGCCTGCCGGGAGGCTGAATATCCTGGCCCTTGAGTCTTGTTCCCTGTACCTTGTCCATACTCTGTCTGCCTGCCAGGAGGCTGAATATCCTGGTCCTTGTGTCTTTGTCCCTGTGCCTCTGTCTGAACTCAGTCTTACCTCTGTCTGTCAGTCTCCTTGTTTGTGGCTCCTTCCCTGCCATGTCTTTCCTTGTGTCCTCTTTATCTGTGCATCTGCACGCTCGCAGCTCTGTCTGCACGGCTCCCTAGCGGCTCTGCCTGCTCTGCACTCTTGCGGCTCTGCCTACCTGCACCTCCTGTGTGAACAGGCCCAAACCTGTTCCTTCATACTCCATTCCTTCCTGCCAAGATCCATACCTGTACCTCCTGTGTGAACAGGTCCAGATCCTGTTCCAGCATACACCACTCCCTCCTGCCTACACCTGCTGTGTGAACAGGTCCCTACCTGCTCCTTTTCATACCACGCCAATCTGTCCGGTGTCTCCAAGCCGTGCCCGCCTGTCCGGTGTCTCCAAGCCGTGCCCGCCTGTCCTGTGTCTCCAAGCCGTGCCTGTCGTATCCACCTGCCTGCCTGTCTATAGCCTCTGTCAAGGTGTCCTGTTCCCGAGTGGGATCAGCAGCCACAGCCAGACACCACCCTGGAGTGGCACCCGGCAGCTACCTGCCGCACAAGCCTGACCTCACCATCAGAGGCTCCAGTGAAGACCAAGGAAGCTGCCGTAGTTACGCCCCTTCCAGGGTAGTCTGGTTTGTGGCACAGTGGGGCCACAACCCCCCGGCTCGCGCCATTCAGCCAAGGCGCGAGCGTGACACATACATTTTGGGGTGTTCATGAACCCTGGGGCTGTGCATCTTATATAGTCATACATTTTGGGGTGTTCACCAACCCTGGTGCTGTGGATCTTATATAGTCATACATTTTGGGGTGTTCACCAACCTTGAGGCTGTGCATCTTATATATTCGTACATTTTGGGGTGTTCACCAACCATGGGGCTGTGCATCTTATGCATTCATACATTTTGGGGTGTTCACCAACCTTTTAGGCTGTGTATCTTATATATTCATACAGTCATGGCCAAAAGTATTGACACCCCTGCAATTGTGTCAGATAATATTCAGTTTCTTCCTGAAAATGATTGCAAACACAAATTCTTTGGTATTATTATCTTCATTTAATTTGTCTTAAATGAAAAAACACAAAAGAGAATGAAGCAAAAAGCAAAACATTGATCATTTCACACAAAACTTCAAAAATGGTCCGGACAAAAGTATTGGCACCCTCAGCCTAATACTTGGTTGCACAACCTTTAGCCAAAATAACTGCGACCAACTGCTTCCGGTAACCATCAATGAGTTTCTTACAATGCTCTGCTGGAATTTTAGACCATTCTTCTTTGGCAAACTACTCCAGGTCCCTGATATTTGAAGGGAGCCTTCTCCAAACTGCCATTTTTAGATCTCTCCACAGGTGTTCTATGGGATTCAGGTCTGGACTCATTGCTGGCCACCTTAGAAGTCTCCAGTGCTTTCTCTCAAACCATTTTCTAGTGCTTTTTGAAGTGTGTTTTGGGTTATTGTCCTGCTGGAAGACCCATGACCTCTGAGGTAGACCCAGCTTTCTCACACTGGGCCCTATATTATGCTGCAAAATTTGTTGATAGTCTTCTGACTTCATAATGGCAAGCACACGGTCAAGCAGTCCAGTGCCAGAGGCAGCAAAGCAACCCCAAAACATCAGGGAACCTCCGCCATGTTTGACTGTAGGGACCGTGTACTTTTCTTTGAATGCCTCTTTTTTCTCCTGTAAACTCTATGTTGATGCTTTTGCCCTAAAAGCTCTACTTTTGTCTCATCTGACCAGAGAACATTCTTCCAAAATGTTTTATGCTTTTTCAGGTAAGTTTTGGCAAACTCCAGCCTGGCTTTTTTATGTCTCGGGGTAAGTGGAGTCTTCCTGGGTCTCCTACCATACAGTCCCTTTTCATTCAGATGCCGACGGATAGTACGGGTTGACACCGTTGTACCATTGGACTGCAGGGCAGCTTGAACTTGTTTGGATGTTAGTGGAGGTTCTTTATCCAACATCCGCACAATCTTGCATTGAAATCTCTTGTCAATTTTTCTTTTCCGGCCACATCTAGAGAGGTTAGCCACAGTGCCATGGGCTTTAAACTTCTTGATGACACTGTGCACGGTAGACACAGGAAGATTCAGGTCTTTGGAGATGGACTTGTAGCCTTGATATTGCTCATGCTTCCTCACAATTTGGTTTCTCAAGTCCTCAGACAGTTCTTTGGTCTTCTTTCTTTTCTCCATGCTCAATGTGGTACACACAAGGACACAGGACAGAGGTTGAGTCAACTTTAATCCATGTCAACTGGCTGCAAGTGTGATTTAGTTATTGCCAACACCTGTTAGGTGCCACAGGTAAGTTATAGGTGCTGTTAATTACACAAATTAGAGAAGCATCACATGATTTTTCGAACAGTGCCAATACTTTTGTCCACCCTCTTTGTTATGTTTGGTGTGGAATTATATCCAATTTGGCTTTAGGACAATTCTTTTTGTGTTTTTTCATTTAAGACAAAGTAAATGAAGATAATAATACCAAAGAATTTGTGTTTGAATCATTTTCAGGAAGAAACTGAGTATTATCTGACAGAATTGCAGGGGTGTCAATACTTTTGGCCATGACTGTACATTTTGGGGGTGTTCACCAACCCTGGGGCTGTGCATCTTACATATTTATACATTTTGAGGTGTTCACCAATCCTGGGGCTGTGCATATTATATAATCATACATTTTGGGGTGTTCACCAACCTTGAGGCTGTGCATCTTATCTATTCATACATTTTGGGGATGTTTACCAACCATGGGGCTGTGCATACTATTTATTCATACGTTTTTGTGTGTTCACGAACCCTGGGGCTGTGTATCTTATATATTCATATATTTTGGGGAGTTCATGAACCCTGTGGCTGTGCATCTTATATATTCATACATTTTGCGGAGTTCACCAACCTTGAGGCTGTGCATTTGATATATTCATACATTTTGGGGTGTTCACCAACCCTGGGGCTTTGCATCTTATATATTAATATATTTTGGGGTGTTCACCAACCTTGAGGCTGTGCGTCTTATATATTCATACATTTTGGGGTGTTCACCAACCCTGCGGCTGTGCGTCTTATATATTCATACATTTTGGGGTGTTCATGAACCCTGGGGTTGTGCATCTCATGTATTCATACATTTTGGGGTGCTCATGAACCCTGGGGCTGTGGATCTTATATATTCATACATTTTGGGCTGTTCATGAACCCTGGGGCTGTGCATTTCATATATTAATACATTTTGGGGTGTTCACCAACCTTGAGGCTGTCCATCTTATATATTCATACATATTCATACATTTTGGGGTGTTCACCAACCCTGGGGCTGTGCCTCTTATATATTCATACATTTTGGGGTGTTCACCAACCCTGGGGCTGTGCATCTTATATATTCATACATTTTGGGATGTTCACCAACCCTGGGGCTGTGTATCTTATATATTCATGCATTTTGGTGTGTTCATGAACCTTGGGGTTGTGTATTTTATATATTCATTAGTGTTGAGCGATACCTTCCGATATTGGAAAATATCGGATCGGGTTGGATCGGACCGATACCCAAAAAGTATCGGATATCGCCGATTCCGATACCGGAAACCAATGCAAGTCAATGGGTCAGAAATATCGGAATTAAAATAAACCCTTTCCTTCCTTGTAGGTTAATTCTACATGAAGGAAAACAACTAAGAATAATGTAGAATGTATTGGGGGAGGTGGAGGAGACATTAAAGGCATAGAGGTTTAGCCCAATGAAATGGAATAGCAGGAATTAATTTTTTTTTTAAGATATTCGGAGTTACAAAGATATTGACTATGTTAACCTTTTTTATATTTTGTCAGATATGTATGTTTCACTACTTCCTTGCTCTTCACCTTCTTTTTTACTTCTCCCACACTTTCTCCTTCATGATCCTCAGCAGCAGCAGCATCTTTTTCATCAACTTCTTCTTCTTCACCTTATTCATCTTCTTCTTCTTCACCTTCTTCCTATTATTCTTTTTTTTTTTACATTCTTCATATTCTTCTTATTCAACTATTATTCTTCTTCATATTCTACTTCTTCATCTTCTTCCTATTCTTCTTCTTCATCATATTCTTTTTTGTGACAGGCATTTCTGTAGTTGTTATCTATAAAAGTTTGAAGATTACAACTTCTGTTCCGCCTGTCACAAAAGATTTACAACAGGATTTGTCTGCGTTCAGTTTGGCCTGCAGCAGCAGGCATTTTCCAGGGGCACCACGAGGAGGAACGGACTCACCCCCATACACTGCTTAGTCTTCTTCTGCTTATAATTTAGATAATATCTTTTGCTCTGATTTTTATTCTTATTCTTAATGCTCTTCTGCTTTTTGTTCTTCTGCTTCTTGGTCTTCTTGGTCTTCTGTCTCTTGTTCTGCATCTTGGTGGTTGTCTTCATGTTCTTTGTCCTCTTGGTCATCTTTTTCAGGGTCATCTTTTTGGTCTGCTTTGGGGTGGTCTTCAGGGTCGTCGTCTTTGGGGTCATCGTCTTCTTCGGGGTGGTCTTCAGCATCGTCGTCTTCAGGGTCATCGTCTTCGGGGTCGTCGTCTTTTTCGGGGTGGTCTTCAGGATCGTTGTCTTCAGCGTTGTCGTCAGGGAGATCCAGAGTGATTACCAAAAAATATTTCAAAAAGCTTGAACTTGGAAATGTAGCAGAAGGTAAAAGAAGGCTGAGGAACTGCCGAGAACCAGCTAACGGTACTGGAACTCGGATGGGTAGCAGAAGGAACAAGAGCCAATGGCACTACCGAGGACCAGTTGATGGTACTGGAACCCGGTTACTAAGCAGGAGGTACCTGTGCTAGAAAGCACTAGCAAAGACCAGAAGACGTTGCTGAAACTCGGATACCGAAAAGGAGGCACCTAAGCCAAAGGCACTGCCGAGAACCAGCTGACAGTACTGGAACCCGGATGGGTAGCAGAAGGAACAAGAGCCAATGGAACTACCGAGGACCAGCTGACGGTGCTGGAACCCGGATGGGTAGCAGAAGGTACCCATGAAAAACGAAGTTGCAAGGCCGCGAGCCAGCCGCAGTTACCGAAACCCACAGTCCAGGGGGTGCTTGTCTTATTGGCACTATGGAACCAGCCTTTATTGCCAGATCCCAAAGCCCACATAGGAAGCACCTAAACTGCAGGCACCATAGAGTCTGCTAACCCGACCGCAACACGACAGGACAACGTTTTGGAGGCAAAGTGACGTTGACACTACCCGGAAACAGCTGGCATGCTGGAACCAGGCTGGGCAGGAGGGAGTACCCGTGCCAAAGACACTGCCGAGAACCAGCTGACGGTGCTGGAACCCGGATGGGTAGCAGAAGGAACAAGAGCCAATGGCACTACCAAGGACCAGTTGATGGTACTGGAACCCAATTACTAAGCAGGAGGTACCTGTGCTAGAAAGCACTACCAAGGACCAGCAGACGATGCTGGAACTCAGATACCGAGAAGGAGGCACCTAAGCCAAAGGGACTGCCGAGAACCAGCTGACGGTACTGGAATCCGGATGGTTGCCAGAAGGTACCAATGAAAAACAAAGTTGCAAGGCCACGAGCCGTCCGCAGTTACCGAAACCCACAGGCCTACAGGCGGTGCTTGTCCTATTGGCACTATGGAACCAGCCTTTATTGCCAGATCCCACAGCCCACATAGGAAGCACCTAAACTGCAGGCACCATAGAGTCTGCTAACCCGACCGCAATACGACAGGACAAAGTTTTGGAGGCAAAGTGACGTTGACACTACCCGGAAACAGCTGGCGTGCTGGAACCAGGCTGGGCAGGAGGGAGTACCCATGCCAAAGACATTGCCGGGAACCAGCTGGCGGTGCTGGAACCCAGGGTAAATACTACAAACAGAGTGGAGAGAGAGGCCTAATTGGAGCAAGTTTAAAATCTGTAGTTGTGTGAGTGTGGACAGAGTAGGAGAAATTGTCGGACACACAGCTGGGGATCAGCTGACATTACTGAACCCCAATAACACTGGAGCATATGTTGACTGTGCAGACGGCACTTCTGAGCAACAACTGGCTGTGTTGGAGCCCAGGGTCAATCAGGGTGTAGGCTGAGGCCTAATTGGAGCAAGTTTAATATCTGATGTCGTGTGAATGTGGAGGGAGAAGGAGACATTGCTGGACACACAGCAGGGTGTTGGAGCCCAGGGTTAATACTACAAACATAGTGGAGCCAGAGGCCTAATTGGATCAAGTTTAATATCTGTTGTAGACTACTACTGATTTTAAACGTGCTCCAATTAGGCCTCTGGCAGCAGGGGATCAGCTGATGTTACTGAATCCCAGTAACACAGGAGCAAGTGTTGATTGTGCAGACGGCACTTCTGAGCAGCAACTGGCGGTGTGGGAGCCCAGGGTAAATACTAGAGACAGAGTGGAGCCAGAGGCCTAACTGGAGCATGTTTAAAATCAGTAGTAGTGTGATTGTGGACAGAGCAGGAGACATTGCCAGACACACAGCAGGGGAGCAGCTGACATTACTGAACCCCAATAACACAGGAGCTAGTGTTTTTCTGTGCAGACGGCACTTCTGAGCAGCAACTGGCGGTGTTGGAGCCCAGGGATTACAGTTCAGGTGGTAGAAACATGAACACAACTGGAGACCTGGATACTGTTGCCAACCAATTATTTAATCTGGAAGAGGACTGGCAAATTCCGGCGAGATCCAGGCCTTGTTCATTTTCAGAAAAGTAAGCCGTCAACGTTATCGGAGGATAGTTGCATGCGACGTTCTGTTAGTACACCACCTGCGGCACTAAAGGTGCTTTCCGATAATACACTAGCAGCAGGGCAAGCCAGCACCTCCAATGCATACTGGCTAAGCTCTGGCCATGTATCCAGCTTAGAGACCCAAAACTTGAAGGGGGAAGAGCCGTCTGGGAGTACACTGAGAGGGCAAGACAAGTGGTCTGTCACCATCTGACGGAAACGTTGCCTCCTGCTGACTGAAGCCGTCTGTGATGGTGTAGGCATTTGTGGCGGGGACACAAAACTTTGCCACATTTGGGCCATACTGGTCTTGCCTTGTGCTGAGGCGCTGCTTCTGCTCCCTCTTTGTGCAGAGCTTCCTCCACTGCCTCGACGCACAGAGCTGCTTTGTAAAGCACTAGCAGCACTGCTCTCGGGTGGAATGGAGAACATGATGGAATGCACCAGTGTGTCTTGGTACTCCCGCATTTTACGCTCCCGGTTCAACGGTGTTATGAGGCTTTGTAAGTTGTCCCGGTAGTGAGAATCTAGGAGGGTGTACACCCAATAATCAGCCGTGTTGAGAATGTGGGCGATGCGGCGGTCGTTTCTCAGGCACTGCAGCATGAAATCAACCATGTGCTGCAGACTCCCAACTGGCCAAGAAACGGTGTCCCCTGCTTGAGGCGTCATCTCTGCCTGTTCTGCATCACCCCACCCTTGCTCTACATACTGACTACTAGAGCATTGTGTACCTCCCTCCTCTGGAGAGATGTCTTCCTCCTCCATTGACTCCTCCTCATCCTCCTCACAAAGTGTCCGCTGCCTAGGCCTTTCTGAGGAACCATGTTGCGCAGACTGTCCAGAAGCAGATGGCATTTGTGACTCCTCATCCTCCACCTCTTCCAAAACCTCCTCCCTTAGTGCTTGTAGTGTTTTTTCAACCAGGCAGATAAGGGGGACAGTCATGCTGACTAGTGCATCATCTGCACTCGCTATCCGCGTGGAATCATCGAAGGCACGCAAAACGTGGCAGATGTCCTTCATAGAGGCCCACTCAGTGGTGGTGAAGTGTGAACGGCACGCAGTGCGACTTGTTTGCGCCTGATGCAGCTGGTACTCCATTACTGCTGCCTGCTGCTCACACAACCGCTCCAACATATGTAACGCTGAATTCCACCTGGTGGGTAGGTCACATATGACGCGATGTTCCGGAAGGCGGAATCGGCGCTGCAGAGCTGCAATGCGCGATCTTGCCATGCTGGAACGCCGCAAGTGAGCGCACTCTATGCGGACCTTGTGCAGCAGTGCATCAAGATCCAGATAGTCCCTCAAAAAACTCTGCACAACCAAGTTGAGCACATGTGCCAGACATGGGATGTGAGTGAGGTTGCCTAGGTCCAGAGCTGCCACCAGATTTTGGCCATTGTCACACACTACCAAGCCTGGCTGGAGATTTGCTGGCACAAACCACACGTCGCTCTCCTGCTTGATGACATTCCAGAGTTCCTGCGCTGTGTGGCTTCGATTCCCCAAAGAAATTAATTTCAGTACGGCCTGTTGACGTTTGGCCACGGCTGTGCTCATATCGGTCGTAACAGGTAAGCGTTCACGGGTCCATGTGGAGGTAGACCGTGACGGCTCCTGCAGCGCTGATTCAGAGGAACGGGAGTATGAGGAGGAGTCAATGTGTACAGACTGGATTCCTGCAATCTTTGGAGTTGGCAGAACACGTACAGCGCCACTCTCAAGATCTGTACCCTGCTCCACAACATTTACCCAATGGGCAGTGAGGGAAAGGTATCATCCCTGTCCATGGTTACTGGCCCACGCATCGGTGGTCAGGTGGACCTTTCTACTGATGGCGTTTAGTAGCGCATGTTTAATTTTTCCCTCCACATGCTTTTGCAGGGCAGGGACGGCTTGCCTGCTGAAATAAAAGCGGCTGGGCACGTTGTATTGTGGGACTGCCAATGCCATGAAGTTATGGAAGGTGTCAGTCTCCACCAGCCTGAATGAGAGCAATTCAAGAGACAGTAGTTTTGCAATGCCAGCATTCAGAGCCTGTACTCGGGGATGGTTTGCCGAGTATGGCCACCATTTCTCCCATGCCTGTGCTACCGATGGCTAGAGAGTGGCCTGGGAGTGTGAGGATGACAGGGAACATGGTGCTGTGGGTGGAATTACACTGGGTCTCTGTACACCAGTGCCAGAGGTTATTCCATGGCGATCCTGTGAGGAAGCCGAACCAGCTGTGTGTGAGCTGGAGGAAGAGGCTACAACACGAGCTGAAGAGGTGGTAGGTGGTGCTGTAGGTTGGACTACGTCTTCAGTGTGTCTTTGTAACTCCACCACGTGCTTGGTCCGCACATGTTTCCACATATTTGTGGTATTGAGGTTGCTGACACTCTTCCCTCTTTTGACTTTCTGATTACACAGCTTGCATTTGACAAAGCAAATGTCATCTGCAACTGTGTCAAAAAAGGACCACGCACTGGAAGTCCTGGGAGTGCCGTTTTGGGTTTTGGAAGAGGAATGCTCCTAATGGTTGCCGAAGTGGAGGCTACAGGCAGCCAAGTCTGCCCCCTCCCTCTCCCTCCTGTTTTGGCCGTTCTGGGAATCTCTTCCTCAGAGCTGCTCCCACCACCTTCCTGTTCCTCACGCCATGATGGGTCAAGGACCTCATCATCTACACTACCCTCTTCAAACACCTGCTTCTCCTGGGTAGTCTCTCCAGCACAGTACGCACCAGAAAGTGGCACCTGAGTCTCATCATCAGATGCGTACTGAGGTGTGCTGACCATAGGCACTGGCCCACCCGCCTCTTCAGATTCAGAGAGACAAAGCAGTTGCACATCACTGCATACTCCCTCTTCTTCACATTCTAGAATGCTGCTTGGCTGGCCCCCTCTTTCCAAGCCAAGAGATTCAGAGAACAGAAGTAGAGATGGTTCCTGTCAAGGGCTCTCTGACTGCCTGGGCAATTTGGCAGGTGGTGAAGAGACAGATGGTTGCTCTTCAGTGCTCTGGACCTGAGAGGATGTGGAAGTAATTCAAGTCGATGCGTTAGCTGCCATCCATCCGACAACGGCTTCAATTTGTTCCTCCCGCAGCAGTGGGGTACGGTGAGCTCCTACAAAGCTGCGCATAAAGGATTGTTCCCTGGGAAAACTGGGGGATGCTGAGTCACTGGTGCCCGCAGCAGGCACAGGATCCCCACGTCCTCTCCCTGCTGAAACTCCACGCCCACGACCACGTGCCTTACTCCTTGCCTTCTTCATCTTGGTAGACTGATAAAGATAGGCAGAAAAGTACTAAGGGCTTAGTGTGCTTATTCCTGAACAGCTGCTAACAGGTATAAGAAACACTAATTTTATAAAGTGTGGACTACACTTTAATATGAGCTAATGTGGCCCACACAACTGTAAAGTGGAGTGTTTGGTGAACTTTATTTACATGTTTTTTTCACAAAAAAAAAAAGGATGTGACCAAAGATGTAAAAGCGATAGTATCACAAACTTTTTGTAGCTATTACAATTCAGGAAGGTAACCTACAATGCAATAGATGAGGCTACAAAAAATAGGCTAATACTAATCTGGCTGGGGCTGCAGGGCCCAAGCCAGCAGAAAGGTTCCTCTATCTACTCCTATATAGTGTTTGCAACCAATCTAGCTGGATACAGATGGAAGCACACTAATAGGAGAAATTCAGGAAAAATAAGCAGCACTACAGCAAAAAAGGACAATGTATGAGGCAGTGACGCACGCTGAGCGGACTACAACCAGAGGTGTCTGCAGAACACACTACAGCGTGAGCTGCACTCACACACAGAGACCTCACAGACAGAAATGAACAGTGCAGAGAACTGGGCACTAGCACTGAAAGGCTACAGAAAGGCTCCGCTATCTACTCCTATATAGTGTTTGCAACCAATGTAGATGGATATGGATGGAAGCACACTAATAGGAGAAATCAGGAAAAATGAGCAGCAATAAAACAAAAAAAGGACTATGTATGAGGCAGTGACGCACGCTGAGCGGCCTACAACCAGAGATGGCTGCAGAACACACTACAGCGTGAGCTGCACTCACACACACACACCTTGCAGACAGCTGTGAAGAGCGCTGCAAGGCAAAAGAAAGCTTCACACAGCGGTTGCTAAAGCAGCCTGGGTGAAGCACAATATAGCAAATCACTATCTCTAACTGTCCCTAAGAGTCTGAATAGCAGCGTCCTGTCCCTAACTGAATTCACAGCAGAGTGAACCCAAAATGGCGGCGGCGGCTTTTATAGTGCATCATGACATAATTTCAGCAGCCAATCACAGCCATGCCATTAGTTAACATTCCTACATGCCTAAAAGGATGTGCCCACACTTCTTAGGATTCCTCATTGGCTGAATCAAATCAAACTGACTCATAGCATTATGGGAACTTCCGATTCCGGTATTCGATATGCAAAAAGTATCGGAACTCAGAATCGGAATTCCGATACCGAGAATATCGGCCGATACCCGATATTTGCAGTATCGGAATGCTCAACAGTAATATTCATACATCTTGAGGTGTTCACCAACCCTGGTGCATCTTATATATTCATACATTTTGCACCCTGGTGCATATATTCATACAAGATGCAACCCTGGTGCATCTTATATATTCATACATTTTGGGGTGTTCACCAACCTGGTGCTGTGCATCTCATATATTCTTTCATTTTGGGGTATTCACCAACCCTGGGGCTGAGCATTTCATATATTCATACATTTTGGGGTGTTCTTGAACCCTGGGGCTGTGCATCCTATATATTCATACATTTTGGGGTGTTAACCAACCTTGATGCTGTGCATCTCATATATTCATACATTTTGGGGAGTTCATGAACCCTGTGGCTGTGCATCTTATATATTCATAGATTTTGGGGAGTTCACCTACCTTTAGACTGTGCACCTTATATATTCATACATTTTGGGGTGTTCACCAACCCTGGGGCTGTGTATCTTATATATTCATACATTTTGGGGTGTTCACCCACCCTGGGGCGGTGCAGCTTATATATTCATACATTTTGGGGTGTTCACCAACCATGGGACTGTGCATCTTATATATTCATACATTTTGGGGTGTTCACCAACCTTGAGGCGGTGCATCTTATTTATTCATACATTTTGGGGAGTTCATGAACCCTGTGGCTGTGCATCTTATATATTCATAGATTTTGGGGAGTTCACCTACCTTTAGACTGTGCATCTTATATATTCATACATTTTGGGGTGTTCACCAACCCTGGGGCTGTGTATCTTATATATTCATACATTTTGGGGTGTTCACCCACCCTGGGGCGGTGCAGCTTATATATTCATACATTTTGGGGTGTTCACCAACCATGGGACTGTGCATCTTATATATTCATACATTTTGGGGTGTTCACCAACCTTGAGGCGGTGCATCTTATTTATTCATACATTTTGGGGGTGTTTACCAACCATGGGGCTGTGCATATTATATATTCATATATTTGTGGGTGTTCACGAACCCTGTGGCTATGCATCTTAAATATTGATACATTTTGGGGAATTCACCAACCTTTAGGCTGTGCATCTTATATATTCATACATTTTGGAGTGTTCACCAATCCTGGGGCTGTGCATTTCATATATTCATACATTTTGGGGTGTTCACCAACCCTGGGGCTGTGTATCTTATATATTCATACATTTTGGAGTGTTCACCAACCCTGGGGCTGTGTATCTTATATATTCATACATTTTGGGGTGTTCACTAGAGTTGAGCGATACCGTCCGATACTTCAAAGTATCGTATCGGATGGTATCGGCCGATCTTTAAAAAAAGTATCGGTATCGCCGATTCCGATACCGGAAGTCCCATTCAAGTCTATGGGACTTCCGGTATTGGAATAAGAAAAACCCTTTCCTGCCCTTGTACAGCCTCTCTGGGGTCTGTACGGGCCTTTCGGGGGGCTGTGCCGGCCTGCCAGGGGGTCTGTGCAGGCTCCGGTGGTCTGTGCCGGCCTGCCGGGGGGCTGTGCCGGCCTGCCGGGGGGCTGTGCCGGCCTGCCGGTGGTCTGTGCAGGCTCCGGTGGGCTGTGCCGGCCTGCCGGGGGGCTGTGCAGGCTCCGGGGGGCTGTGCCGGCCTGCTGGGGGGCTGTGCAGGCTCCGGGGGGCTGTGCCGGCCTGCCGGGGGGCTGTGCCGGCCTGCCGGTGGTCTGTGCAGGCTCCGGGGGGCTGTGCCGGCCTGCCGGTGGTCTGTGCAGGCTTCGGGGGTCTGTGCAGGCATCGTCCGATGGGACTACAAGTCCCATCGGGCGATGCCTGCTACCATGACAGTGATTGACACATTAGCCAATGATGGGACAGTAATAGTCCTATCATCCGGCTAATGTGTTGAATGTAAAAAAAAAAAAAAAAAATTACATGCTACATACATACAACATGCATACTACATACATGCTACATTCATACTACATACTACATACATGCTACATACATGCTACATTCATACTACATAAATACTACATGCAACATACATACTACATATATACTACATACATACTACATATATACTACATGCATGCTACATACATACTGCATGCTACATACATACTACATGCTACATACATACTACATGCTACATACATACTACATATATACTACATGCATGCTACATACATACTACATGCTACATACATACTACATACATACTACATACATGCTACATACATACTACATGCTACATACATACCACATACATACTACATACATACTACATGCTACATATATACTACATACATACTACATATATACTACATGCATGCTACATACATACTGCATGCTACATACATACTACATGCTACATACATACTACATGCTACATACATACTACATATATACTACATGCATGCTACATACATACTACATGCTACATACATACTACATACATACTACATACATACTACATACATACTACATGCTACATACATACCACATACATACTACATACATACTACATGCTACATACATTCATACATATATACTACATGCATGCTACATACATACTACATCTATACTACATGCATGCTACATACATACTGCATGCTACATGCATGCTACATACATACTACATACATACTACATGCTACATACATACCACATATATACTACATACATACAATACATTCATACAATACATACATAGACATACAGTACATATAACATAGAGTAACATACTTACCAATACTTGTCACATTGTTCCCCGAAGCCATTGTCTTTTCCGGAATAAATATTAACATAACAAACCACAAAAATACCTCCGCCACTTAAAAAAAAAAAAAGTCCCTAGTCTCACTTTATGCCATTGCTGTGTGGGAAATTCCCACACAGCAATGGCATAAAGTGAGACTAGGGACTTTTTTTAAGTGGCGGAGGAATACAGTGCGGAAGGATACCTACCTTCCGTCATTGGATTCCTGCAGCCCGTAGAGAACGGCAGCATCATCTGATGCTGCAGTTCTCTACCCAAGATCGTCGTGGGACACACTCGTGGACTGCTTCGGATCGTGGGTGAGTATTTTTGTGGTTTGTTATGTTAATATTTATTCCGGAAAAGACAATGGCTTCGGGGAACAATGTGACAAGTATTGGTAAGTATGTTACTCTATGTTATATGTACTGTATGTCTATGTATGTATTGTATGAATGTATTGTATGTATGTAGTATATATGTGGTATGTATGTAGCATGTAGTATGTATGTAGTATGTATGTAGCATGCATGTAGCATGCAGTATGTATGTAGCATGCATGTAGTATATATGTAGTATGTATGTAGCATGCATGTAGTATATATGTAGTATGTATGTAGCATGCATGTAGTATATATGTAGTATGTATGTAGCATGTATGTAGTATGTATGTGGTATGTATGTAGCATGTAGTATGTATGTAGCATGCATGTAGTATATATGTAGTATGTATGTAGCATGTAGTATGTATGTAGTATGTATGTGGTATGTATGTAGCATGTAGTATGTATGTAGCATGCATGTAGTATGTATGTAGTATGCATGTAGTATGCATGTAGTATGTATGTAGCATGTATGTGGTATGTATGTGGTATGTATGTAGCATGTAGTATGTATGTAGCATGCATGTAGTATATATGTATTATGTATGTAGCATGTAGTATGTATGTAGTATGTATGTAGTATGTATGTGGTATGTAGCATGTAGTATGCATGTAGTATGTATGTAGTATGCATGTAGTATGCATGTAGTATGTATGTAGCATGTATGTGGTATGTATGTAGTATGTATGTAGCATGCATGTAGTATATATGTAGTATGTATGTAGCATGTAGTATGTATGTAGTATGTATGTAGTATGTATGTGGTATGTATGTAGCATGTAGTATGTATGTAGCATGTAGTATGTATGTAGCATGCATGTAGTATATATGTAGTATGTAGTATGTATGTAGTATGTATGTGGTATGTATGTAGCATGTAGTATGTATGTAGCATGCATGTAGTATGTATGTAGCATGCATGTAGTATGTATGTAGCATGCATGTATGTATGTAGCATGCATGTAGCATGCATGTAGTATGTATGTAGTATGTATGTAGTATGTATGTAGCATGCAGCATGTATGTAGCATGTATGTAGCATGTATGTAGTATGTATGTAGTATATATGTAGTATGTATGTAGCATGTAGTATGTATGTAGTATGTATGTAGTATTTTTTTTTTTTAACATTTAACACATTAGCCGGATGATGGGACTACTACTGTCCCATCATTGGCTAATGTGTCAATCACTGTCATGGTAGCAGGCATCGCCAGATGGGACTTGTAGTCCCATCGGACGATGCTTGCACAGACCCCCGGACATCAGCACAGCCCCCCGGCAGGCCGGTACAGACCCCCACAGGGTGCACAGACCACCGGCAGGCCGGCACAGCCCCCCGGCAGGCCGGTACAGACCCCCACAGGGTGCACAGACCACCGGCAGGCCGGCACAGCCCCCCGGCAGGCCGGTACAGACCCCGGGCAGTCCACACAGCCCCCCGGCAGGCCGGCACAGCCCCCCGGCAGGCCGGCAGAGACCCCCGGAAGGCCCGAAATGACGGCGCATCATGATGCGCACACACCGCGCATCATGATGATGCCAGGCCGTCAATCAACTGAACTTCCGATTCCGATGCCGAATTCCGATATTGAAAAAATATCGGAAGTCGGTATCGGAATTCCGATACAGCAAGTATCGGCCGATACCCGATACTTGCGGTATCGGAATGCTCAACACTAGTGTTCACCAATCCTGGGGCTGTGCATCTTATACATTCGTACATTTTGGAGTGTTCATGAACCCTGGGGCTGTGTATCTTATATATTCATACATTTCGGAGTGTTCATGAACCCTGGGGCTGTGCATTTCACATATTCATACATTTTGGGATGTTCACCAACCCTGGGGCTGTGCCTTTCATATATTCATACATTTTGGGGTGTTCACCAACCTTGAGGCTGTGCATCTTATATATTCATACATTTTGGGGTGTTCATGAACCCTGAGGTTGTTCATCTTATATATTCATACATGTTGGAGTGTTCATGAACCCTGGGGCTGTGCATTTCACATATTCATACATTTTGGGGTGTTCACCAACCCTGGGGCGGTGCATCTTATATATTCATACATTTTGGAGTTTTCACCAACCCTGGGGCTGTACCTTTCATATATTCATACATTTTGGGGTGTTCACCAACCTTGAGTCTGTGCATCTTATATATTCATACATTTTGGGGTGTTCACCAACCTTGAGGCTGTGCATCTTATATATTCACACATTTTGGAGTGTTCACCCATCCTGGGGCTGTGCATCTTATATATTCATACATTTTGGGGTGTTCATGAACCCTGGGGCTGTGCAACTTATATATTCTTACATTTTGGGGTGTTAACCAACCTTGAGGCTGTGAATCTTATATATTCATACATTTTGGGATGTTCACCAGCCTGGGGCTGTGCATCTTATATATTCATACATTTTGGAGTTTTCACCAACCCTGGGGCTGTGCCTTTCATATATTCATACATTTTGGGGTGTTCACCAACCTTGAGGCTGTGCATCATATATTCACACATTTTGGGGTGTTCACCCACCCTGGGGCTGTGCATCTTATATATTCATACATTTTGGGGTGTTCATGAACCCTGGGGCTGTGTATTTCATGTATTCATTAATTTTGGGGTGTTCATGATCCCTGCAGCTGTGCATCTTATATATTCATACATTTTGGGGTGTTCACCTACCCTGGGGCTGTGCATTTTATATATTCATACATTTTGGGGTGTTCATGAACCCTGGGGCTGTGCATCTCATGTAGAGTTGAGCGACTTTTGGTTTTTTAGGGTCGCGTTTCGTTTCGTGAAACCCGACTTTTCCAAAAGTCGGGTCGAGCAAGATCGTCCGATTATAGGGAAAAGTCGGGGTCGTCCCGAAACACGAAGCCCAATGTAAGTCAATGGGGAATAAAAGTCGGCAGTGAAAGGAGGACAGGAAACACACCAACAGTGCCCATTTGAATGCCAAAAGCATCAATTCTTCTTACTTAAGCTTGTCAACCTTAATTAACTTCATAATACAAGTTACGCACTGAAAAATGGGGGTTATTTGGCTACAGACTGTGGGGGGGAGGGCTGGCTCCAGGTTTTCATGTGCCCTGGGCGAAAGAGCGCCCCTTTAACACATACCACAACTCATCATGCTCCGATACGGCAGAGAAATAGCGGTATAGTACAATGAAAAATACTTCACTTTTTACATCTCATAACGAGGCCCATCTATTTCTCCATACAGAATCATTGGTCCCATATAATGTTTGAAACAGTATATGATGAGCTCCACATAATGCTACAGTATATGTTGGTCCCCATGGATGAAGCTCCACTGTCTTATGGGCCCAAATAATGCTCCAAACATAATGGGCCCCATTTCTAATGCTCTAGTGTATAATGGGCCCTGTAAATGCTGCTCCAGTGTCTGATGTCCACCTTTGGAATGTTCCTGTGTATGGTGGGCCCCATCTATCATTCTCCAGAGTATAGTGCTCCCCAAAAATTGCTGTCCCAACATTGAAAACAATCAAATAAGTCTCCTCGCTAGGGAATCCCTGTACTTGTCTGGACTCCTCGTCGTCCCCATCTTCCATCTCACTGCACAGTATTTCAACTTTGCAAGTGCTGTGATCCTGAGCAAGCAGGGGGGGCCCACTCATTGGCGACGGCACTGGCACAGGGCCCCTGATAGTACGGTGGTGTGTCTGATGGCGGGTGGGCCGAACCTGCACTTTCATCTGCAGCTTCCTCTTTGTCACCGTGTAAGATGGAACTGTATATGGGAAGGGTAACCTGAGTTTCATCAGGGTCAGATTCAGGCCGTGTAGCGTGCGAGGGGAATGTAGTGGTCTGGGTCAATGTACCAGCAGATTCATCGAGCAGTGGCTGGGCATCAGTGCACTTGTGTCGCCCCCAGGAGTACGGTCGCCACAGTGGCATTACCTTCTTCCTAGGGAGTGTGATGTCATGCTTGGGAGCAACGAACGATCTCTCTAGCAGATTAACTGATTGGGCGGCGTTATTCCCACGAGTCATGACCCTCCAAACAGCGTTCATGAAGGCAAAGTGTTTGTTTTACGTGGGCAGTATGGTTGCAAAGCTGAACCTTAAAGGAATGTCCAGAAGGGCACCACCAGGAGTGGAGCCTACGGTTAAATTCGACTCCACCTGGGAAACATCAACCATGCCAGCTACAGAACAGATGCACACATTGCAAGCTTAATTCTGTTAACGAACGAGACTCCGTCATGCCCCGCGGTCCGAGTCCGGCTTACTAGAGGGACACGTGAGGCTCTGGCACATGAGATTGGCCAATAACTGGTGTGTCATGCCCTTACATGTCCGTGGCTGCTTGTGCGCTACACTGAAAAGGCTAGCGTTTGTCGCTTACAGGTGCAGATAACCCGCTGAACAACGTTAGTGATGGGGATCACTGATTACAATTATTACCCGCGAACAATGATTTCCCAGTAAGTGCAGGTCAACCGCAGTTCCGGAATTAGGCCTAACCGTCATTCCTGAAAAAATGAAAAACTTACGTGTGCAAACCACAGGTGCTGTAGCTTGCTTAACAGCTCGCCAGCCGTTCTCACGCCCAGTATGGATTACACGTGATTGCACAAAGGTGAGAAAGGGTACGGTATCCCCAGATAACATGTATGGATAGCGTACACATTCAAAATATATGTCTATACATCAGGAGGCAGGCTCAGACGGTGTTAGGCCCAGTATGGATTGCACGTGATTGCACAAAGGTTAGAAAGGGTACCGTATCCCCAGATAACATGTATGGATAGCGTACACATTCAAAATATATGTCTATACATCAAGAGGCAGGCTCAGACGGTGTTAGGCCCAGTATGGATTGCACGTGATTGCACAAATTTTAGAAAGGGTACCGCATCCCCAGATAACATGTATGGATAGCGTACACATTCAAAATATATGTCTATACATCAGGAGGCAGGCTCAGACGGTGTTAGGCCCAGTATGGATTGCACGTGATTGCACAAAGGTTAGAAAGGGTACCTTATCCCCAGATAACATGTATGGATAGTGTACACATTCAAAATATATGTCTATACATCAGGAGGCAGGCTCAGACGGTGTTAGGCCCAGTATGGATTGCACGTGATTGCACAAAGGTTAGAAAGGGTACCGTATCCCCAGATAACATGTATGGATAGCGTACACATTCAAAATATATGTCTATACATCAGGAGGCAGGCTCAGACGGTGTTAGGCCCAGTATAGATTGCACGTGATTGCACAAAGGTTAGAAAGGGTACCGTATCCCCAGATAACATGTATGGATAGCGTACACATTCAAAATATATGTCTATACATCAGGAGTCAGGCTCAGAAGGTGTTAGGCCCAGTATGGATTGCACGTGATTGCACAAAGGTTAGAAAGGGTACCTTATCCCCAGATAACATGTATGGATAGCGTACACATTCAAAATATATGTCTATACATCAGGAGGCAGGCTCAGACGGTGTTAGGCCCAGTATGGATTGCACGTGATTGCACAAAGGTTAGAAAGGGTACCGTATCCCCAGATAACATGTATGGATAGCGTACACATTCAAAATATATGTCTATACATCAGGAGGCAGGCTCAGACGGTGTTAGGCCCAGTATGGATTGCACGTGATTGCACAAAGGTTAGAAAGGGTACCGTATCCCCAGATAACATGTATGGATAGCGTACACATTCAAAATATATGTCTATACATCAGGAGGCAGGCTCAGACGGTGTTAGGCCCAGTATGGATTGCACGTGATTGCACAAAGGTTAGAAAGGGTACCGTATCCCCAGATAACATGTATGGATAGCGTACACATTCAAAATATATGTCTATACATCAGGAGGCAGGCTCAAACGGTGTCAGGCACAGTATGGATTTCACGGCCCAGACTACACAGCGGAGGAGCAGGGAGAGGTAAAGATTGCAAATGCTGGGGCCCTGCCCAAGCAAGGGGGGCCCACTCGTGGGCGTCGGTACTGGCACTGGGCCCCTCATAGTACGGCGGTGTGTCTGACGGCGGGTGTGCACCACCACCGTCAGAGACACTTGATTGCACTATGAGGGACCCTGTGCCAGTGCCCGCGCCCAAGAGTCGGCCTACCCACCTGTCCAGGGCAACGGCACTCGCACGGTGTCGTGCGCTAGGTGGTGACCCCGGCCATGGGGGGGGAGGCAGCACAGGGAGTTTTAGAAAGTGGCATATGTTGATGTTGGACATTCAGCTGATGCAAAAGGTGAAATAGGTCAAGTCCCAGGAAGAGGTGGACCAAAGCAAGCCATTTTTCTGTCACCCTATGTGTCATCAGGGGAAGGTGGGACAAAATCCTTGGAAACCCATGCGTGGTTCATTTTAATGAAGGTTAGATCATCCACATTTTGGGTTGACAGACAGGTCCTTTTTTCTGTCAGGATTGATCCAGCTGCACTGAAGACTCTTTCCGATAGCACACTTGCAGCTGGGCAAGCGAGCTCCTGTAAGGCATATTGTGCCAATTCAGGCCAGGTGTCCAGTTTAGCGGCCCAATAGTCAAAGGGGAATGACCTGTGTGGGAGAACATCGATATGGGAGGAAAAGTAGTTTGTAACCATAGTTGACAACTGCTGTCTCCTGTCACTTTCCATCGATGCAGTATTACCAGTTGTGTGAGCGGTACTTGAAAAATCAGTCCACAACATTGTCATGAAACCCCTGTCTCCAACGCCACTTCTGCTGTGTGCACCACGAACACCTCTGCCAAGCTGACCCCGGCCCGTACGGCTCGTGTGAGAACCATCACCGCTGCTGTGTGCTGGGAATGCCTCAAGCAACCGATTTACCAGAGTTGCTTGTTTATTAGCCAATATTAGATCAAGGTTCTCCTGTGGCATGATGTTTTGTAATTTGCCTTTATAGCGTGGATCCAGGATGCTGGCCAACCAGTAGTCGTCATCGTTCATCATTTTGGCAATGCGGGGGTCCCTTTTTAGGATCTGCAAGGCATAATCTGACATGTGGGCCAATGTTCCCGGTGTCAATGATGCACTGCGAGTGCTGGTTGGAGGAGCACTTTCTGGCAAATCCACATCCCTCCAGTCACGCACAAACCCTGTACCAGACCTTGCCACGCCAACATTTTCACTTGCCCCACGAGATGCATCCTCCTCCCCTAAGTAATCATCCCCATCATCCTCCTCCTCCTCTTCTTCCTCCACCTCGTCCAGGAGAGGTCCCTGAGCAGACAATGGCTGAATGTCATCAAGGATTCCCTCCTCCTCTTCCTCCTCATCAACATTGGCTGCAGAAGCCTGCTCCTTAAGGTGTGTCAAAGTTTGCATGAGCAGACGCATAAGTGGGATGCTCATGCTTAGGATGGCGTCGTCTGCGCTTACCAGCCGTGTGCATTCCTCAAAACACTGAAGGACTTTACAGAGGTCTTTCAGCTTCGACCACTGCACACCTGTCAACTCCATGTCTGCTCTCAAAGTGCCTGGCCGTGTATCCTCCCACAAATGCATTATGGCCTGCCTCTGCTCGCACAGCCGCTCCACCATGTGCAGGGTGGAGTTCCACCTTGTTGCAATGTCGATAATGAGGCGGTGGTTGGGAAGGTGGAGCAATCGCTGCAGCTTCTGCATACGAACGGAGTGTACAGGCGACCGGCGGATGTGCGCGCACAGTCTTCGCACCTTCTGGAGCAGGGCTGTTAACTCCGGATAATTTTTGAGGAAGCACTGCACCACCAGGTTCAAGGTGTGAGCCAAGCAAGGTATGTGGCTGAGTTTTGAAAGGGCTATGGCTGCCACAAAATTACGGCCGTTATCACTAACTACCTTGCCTGCCTCAAGATGTACACTGCCCAGCCATGACTCAGTTTGTCGCTTCAAGTACTTGGCCAGCACCTCGGCGGTGTGTCTGTCGCCCAAACACATCATCTGCAACACAGCCTGCTGACGCTTTCCACTAGCTGCTCGATAGGGGGACACCTCGTGTGCAACAGTGGCAGCTGCAGATGGAGTGCTCGTACGACTGCGCTCTGTGGACGAGCTTTCGCTTCTGGAGGAGGAGGAGGAGGAGGGTCGAACGCCTACAGCCAACTGTTTCCTAAACCGTGGGCTAGGCAGCACTGTCCCACCACCGCTGTCCCCTGTGGACCCTGCATCCACCACATTAACCCAGTGCGCAGTGATGGACACGTAACGGCCCTGGCCATGCCGACTGGACCATGCATCAGTTGTGAGGTGCACCTTTCCGCTCACTGACTGCTTGAGTGCATGGACAATGCGGTCTTTCACATGATGGTGGAGGGCTGGGATGGCTTTGCGAGAGAAGAAGTGGCGACTGGGTAGGTCATAGCGTGGTACTGCATAGGCCATGAGTTCGCGGAAAGCTGTGCTTTCCACCAACCGAAAGGGCATCATCTCAAACGAGATTAGTTTGGCAATGTGGGCGTTCAAACCCAGTATACGCGGATGAGAGACTGAGTACTTTCTTGACCTACTCATAGTGTCTGGGAGGGTGAGCTGGACTTGAGAGCTGCATATGGTGGAAGTAGCGGTGGACAGGGCGGACTGAGAGAGGGTTGATGATGGTGATGGAGTTGGTGTTCTTTCTGATGGCCTAGAATCAGTCTTTCGTTGATATAACAGTGGGATTCCCTGACTGCTGTGGCCTTGCAACGACACCTCAACATTTGCTGCTGTGCTAACCGGTGGGCTTACAGTGGGGGAAACAATGTAGCGTTGCTGACTACTTTCGTTGTGATCAGTTGCACATGTGGCACTTGAGGTTTGGTGTTGTGTCCACGCTTGCAAGTGCATGCTGGTTAAATGTCTAAGCATGCAACTGGTATTCAAATTTTTCAGATTTTTCCCTCGGCTAAAGGTCTTTGCGCACTTCTTACAGATAACCTTGCCCTGATCATGAGGATTTTGTTCAAAAAAGTGCCACACTGCACTCTTCCTACTTTGGCAGACATTTTGCGGCCTAGCACGCTGTGATGTTTTGACCCTCTGGACAAGCTGTCCAGCAACTCTTTTGATTTTTGGAACCTGTCTTTGGAGTGCTCCGGGCCTGCCAGATAACAGATGTTGCGATGTTGATGTCTGCTGTGGATGCACCTCATCTGAGCTATTGGAAACAGCACCCTCTTCCCCCAATGGATGCCAATCTGGGTCAACAACTGGGTCATCCATCACCTCCTCTTCAATGTCATGTGCACCTTCCTCTGTGTCACCGTGTATGGTGGTATAGTGTGCGGGAAGGGGCACCTGAGTCTCATCAGGGTCAGAATCTGGCTCTGTACACTGCGAGGACAATGTAGTGCTCTGAGTGAATGTACCAGCAGGATCATCCATCAGCGGCTGTGCATCAGTGCACTCCATGTCAGATTCATCTTGGCCTTGGTAATTCACCATTTGACTTGATAATCCAGGCATGGTATGTGAAAACAGCTCCATGGAGTAATCAGTAGTATGGCCTGCGTCATCCTTCAATCTTGGTTGGGGTGAAGGACACAAGGAAAGGTGTGGTTCATGAACATGAGCCTCCAATGACGACTCAGTGCTTTTACTTTTTACAACTGAAAAAGAGGAGGCGATAGAGCTGGAGGCTGAGTCAGCAATGTAAGACAAAACTTTTTCCTAATGCTCTGGCTTTAGAAGCGGTTTGCCAACTCCTAGAAAACTAAACCTTCGAAGCCTTATGGAGCCAGACGATGACGCAGGCTCAACACCTCCTGCATTCGGTCCTATTTTGCTCTTGCCACTACCATCAGATCCACCACCAACACCATCATTACCAGCTGCCAACCCCCGCCCAATTCCACGGCCTCTTCCACCAGCCTTCCTCATTTTTGGTAGAAATGTAGACAAAATCCAACAAACTATATAGTAATGTAAAACAAGGTACAAGGTGTCTATAGGACAGGGGAGATTTTGAATTTCTGCTCACACTAGTGGACACTGGACACTTTTGGATTGTGTGAGGCCCACTGAATATCTGAGCGCTATGTCACAGGCTCGATGGCACAGCTGTGACCAAAGTGACTAGAGGAAAAGTGAGATTTTGAATTTCTGCACACACTAGTGGACACTGGACACTTTTGGATTGTGTGAGGCCCACTGAATATCTGAGCGCTATGTCACAGGCTCGATGGCACAGCTGTGACCAAAGTGACTAGTGGATAAGTGAGATTTTGAATTTCTGCAGACACTGGACACTTTTGGATTGTGTGAGGCCCACTGAATATCTGAGCGCTATGTCACAGGCTCGATGGCACAGCTGAGACCAAAGTGACTAGAGGATAAGGGAGATTTTGAATTTCTGCAGACACTTGTGGACACTGGACACTTTTGGATTGTGTGAGGCCCACTGAATATCTGAGCGCTATGTCACAGGCTCGATGGCACAGCTGTGACCAAAGTGACTAGAGGATAAGTGAGATTTTGAATTTCTGCAGACACTTGTGGACACTTGACACTTTTGGATTGTGTGAGGCCCACTGAATATCTGAGCGCTATGTCACAGGCTCGATGGCACAGCTGTGACCAAAGTGACTAGAGGATATGTGAGATTTTGAACTTCTGCAGACACTTGTGGACACTGGACACTTTTGGATTGTGTGAGGCCCACTGAATATCTGAGCGCTATGTCACAGGCTCGATGGCACAGCTGTGACCAAAGTGACTAGAGGATATGTGAGATTTTGAACTTCTGCAGACACTTGTGGACACTGGACACTTTTGGATTGTGTGAGGCCCACTGAATATGTGAGCGCTATGTCACAGGCTCGATGGCACAGCTGTGACCAAAGTGACTAGAGGATAAGGGAGATTTTGAATTTCTGCAGACACTTGTGGACACTGGACACTTTTGGATTGTGTGAGGCCCACTGAATATCTGAGCGCTATGTCACAGGCTCGATGGCACAGCTGTGACCAAAGTGACTAGAGGATAAGTGAGATTTTGAATTTCTGCAGACACTTGTGGACACTGGACACTTTTGGATTGTGTGAGGCCCACTGAATATCTGAGCGCTATGTCACAGGCTCGATGGCACAGCTGTGACCAAAGTGACTAGAGGATAAGTGAGATTTTGAATTTCTGCTCACACTAGTGGACACTGGACACTTTTGGATTGTGTGAGACCCACTGAATATCTGAGCGCTATGTCACAGGCTCAATGGCACAGCTGTGACCAAAGTGACTAGAGGATAAGTGAGATTTTGAATTTCTGCAGACACTTGTGGACACTGGACACTTTTGGATTGTGTGAGGCCCACTGAATATCTGAGCGCTATGTCACAGGCTCGATGGCACAACTGTGACCAAAGTGACTAGAGGATAAGTGAGATTTTGAATTTCTGCAGACACTGGACACTTTTGGATTGTGTGAGGCCCACTGAATATCTGAGCGCTATGTCACAGGCTCGATGGCACAGCTGTGACCAAAGTACCTAGAGGATAAGGGAGATTTTGAATTTCTGCAGACACTTTTGGATACTGGACACTTTTAGATTGTGTGAGGCCTACTGAATATCTGAGCGCTATGTCACAGGCTCGATGGCACAGCTGTGACCAAAGTGACTAGTGGATAAGTGAGATTTTGAATTTCTGCAGACACTTGTGGACACTGGACACTTTTAGATTGTGTGAGGCCCACTGAATATCTGAGCGCTATGTCACAGGCTCGATGGCACAGCTGTGACCAAAGTGACTAGAGGATAAGTGAGATTTTGAATTTCTGCTCACACTAGTGGACACTGGACACTTTTCGATTGTGTGAGGCCCA
The DNA here is from genome assembly GCF_039654945.1 of Dendrobates tinctorius. Taxonomy (NCBI): domain Eukaryota; kingdom Metazoa; phylum Chordata; class Amphibia; order Anura; family Dendrobatidae; genus Dendrobates; species Dendrobates tinctorius. Next base: position 1,467,514 of record NW_027361821.1, read on the forward strand.
CTGAATATCTGAGTGCTATGTCACAGGCTCGGTGGCACAGCTGTGACCAAAGTGACTAGAGGATAAGTGAGATTTTGAATTTCTGCAGACACTTGTGGACACTGGACACTTTTGGATTGTGTGAGGCCCACTGAATATCTGAGCGCTATGTCACAGGCTCGATGGCACAGCTGTGACCAAAGTGACTAGAGGATAAGTGAGATTTTGAATTTCTGCTCACACTAGTGGACACTGGACACTTTTGGATTGTGTGAGGCCCACTGAATATCTGAGCGCTATGTCACAGGCTCGATGGCACAGCTGTGACCAAAGTGACTAGAGGATAAGTGAGATTTTGAATTTCTGCAGACACTTGTGGACACTGGACACTTTTGGATTGAGTGAGGCCCACTGAATATCTGAGCGCTATGTCACAGGCTCGATGGCACAGCTGTGACCAAAGTGACTAGAGGATAAGTGAGATTTTGAATTTCTGCAGACACTTGTGGACACTGGACACTTTTGGATTGTGTGAGGCCCACTGAATATCTGAGCGCTATGTCACAGGCTCGATGGCACAGCTGTGACCAAAGTGACTAGAGGATAAGTGAGATTTTGAATTTCTGCTCACACTAGTGGACACTGGACACTTTTGGATTGTGTGAGGCCCACTGAATATCTGAGTGCTATGTCACAGGCTCGATGGCACAGCTGTGACCAAAGTGACTAGAGGATAAGTGAGATTTTGAATTTCTGCAGACACTTGTGGACACTGGACACTTTTGGATTGTGTGAGGCCCACTGAATATCTGAGCGCTATGTCACAGGCTCGATGGCACAGCTGTGACCAAAGTGACTAGAGGATAAGTGAGATTTTGAATTTCTGCAGACACTTGTGGACACTGGACACTTTTGGATTGTGTGAGGCCCACTGAATATCTGAGCGCTATGTCACAGGCTCGATGGCACAGCTGTGACCAAAGTGACTAGAGGATAAGTGAGATTTTGAATTTCTGCAGACACTTGTGGACACTTTTGGATTGTGTGAGGCCCACTGAATATCTGAGCGCTATGTCACAGGCTCGATGGCACAGCTGTGACCAAAGTGACTAGAGGATAAGTGAGATTTTGAATTTCTGCTCACACTAGTGGACACTGGACACTTTTGGATTGTGTGAGGCCCACTGAATATCTGAGCGCTATGTCACAGGCTCGATGGCACAGCTGTGACCAAAGTGACTAGAGGATAAGTGAGATTTTGAATTTCTGCAGACACTGGACACTTGGATTGTGTGAGGCCCACTGAATATCTGAGCGCTATGTCACAGGCTCGATGGCACAGCTGTGACCAAAGTGACTAGAGGATAAGTGAGATTTTGAATTTCTGCAGACACTGGACACTTTTGGATTGTGTGAGGCCCACTGAATATCTGAGTGCTATGTCACAGGCTCGATGGCACAGCTGTGACCAAAGTGACTAGAGGATAAGGGAGATTTTGAATTTCTGCAGACACTTGTGGACACTGGACACTTTTGGATTGTGTGAGGCCCACTGAATATCACAGCGCTATGTCACAGGCAGAAATTGGCTAGTGTATCACAAACTACAAGGTGTATGTAGAATTGGGCAGAGTAGGAATCTCCCTAGAGTGCAGGTCTGTAAGAACGGAACATGTCCTCGACTTATTCTCACAGAGTGACACAGATAGCTTCACTGTGGCTGTGATAACAGCCGTTACACGGTACTGTGTGAGGAGCGTACACCGCTGTATGGTGTGAAAAAATGCACGCTCAGTACCTCAGCAGGACAAAAAAAAAAATTGGGATTGCTTTTAAAAAAGCAGTTTGCAGCTCAGTACCTCAGCAGGACAAAAAAAAAAAATTGGGATTGCTTTTAAAAAAGCAGTTTGCAGAGCAGTGGGTAAACAGCAATGCAGCTGTCAGGAAGCCTTAGAAGGCAGCCCAACAACAAACACCACTGATACACCACAATATAGCCTCCCCTTGCACTGCACACACAGTGACTGGTGTGTTGTACAGGCACAATCGCTAGCAGCAGAAGCAGTTTTTTTTTCTTCTTCCCTGCCTAACACTCTCCCTACAGAATCAGCAGCAACCTCTCCCTATGCTAAGATCAGCAGAAGTAAGATGGCGGTCGGCGTGCACGCCCTTTTATACCCCCTGTGACGCCCACCAAAGCAAGCCAATCACTTGCATGCCCTTCTGAAAGATGGTGGTGACCCGTGCCTATGTCATCACATTGCCCACAGTGTCCGTGGATCCTGATTGGCTGTAAAAGAGCGCAAAACAAACTTTTGAAACGCGACTTTGGCGCATAAGTCGCCTACCTCATGGCCGACCTCATCCTAGGGTCGGGTTTCGTTTCATGAAACCCGACTTTGCCAAAAGTCGGCGACTTTTGAAATTTTTCGACCCGTTTCGCTCAACTCTAATCTCATGTATTCATTCATTTTAGGGTGTTCACCAACCCTAGGGCTGTGCATTTCATATATTCATACATATTGGAGTGTTCACCAACCTTGAGGCTGTGCATCTTATATATTCATACATTTTGGGGTGTTCACCCACCCTGGGCGGTGCATCTTATATATTTAAACATTTTGGGGTGTTCATGAACCCTGGGGCTGTGCATCTTATATATTCATACATTTTGGGGTGTTCACCAACCCAGGGGCTGTGCATCTTATATATTCATACATATTGGAGTGTTCACCAACCTTGAGGCTGTGCATCTTATATATTCATACATTTTGGGGTGTTCACCCACCCTGGGGCTGTGCATCTTATATATGCATACATTTTGGGTTGTTCACCAACCCTGGGGCTGTGCATCTTATATATTCATACATTTTGGGGTGTTCACCAACCATGGGGCTGTGCATCTTATATATTCATACATTTTGGGGTGTTCACCAACTCTGGGTCTGTGTAGCTTATATATTCATACATTTTGGGGTGTTCACCAACTCGGGGCGGTGCATCTTATATATTCAAACATTTTGGGGTGTTCATGAACCCTGGGGCTGTGCATTTCATATATTCATACATATTGGAGTGTTCACCAACCTTGAGGCTGTGCATCTTATATATTCATACATTTTGGGGTGTTCACCCACCCTGGGCGGTGCATCTTATATATTCAAACATTTTGGGGTGTTCATGAACCCTGGGGCTGTGCATCTTATATATTCATACATTTTGGGGTGTTCACCAACCCAGGGGCTGTGCATCTTATATATTCATACATATTGGAGTGTTCACCAACCTTGAGGCTGTGCATCTTATATATTCATACATTTTGGGGTGTTCACCCACCCTGGGGCTGTGCATCTTATATATGCATACATTTTGGGTTGTTCACCAACCCTGGGGCTGTGCATCTTATATATTCATACATTTTGGGGTGTTCACCAACCATGGGGCTGTGCATCTTATATATTCATACATTTTGGGGTGTTCACCAACTCTGGGTCTGTGTAGCTTATATATTCATACATTTTGGGGTGTTCACCAACTCGGGGCGGTGCATCTTATATATTCAAACATTTTGGGGTGTTCATGAACCCTGGGGCTGTGCCTTTCATATATTCATACATTTTGGGGTGTTCACCAACCTTGAGTCTGTGCATCTTATATATTGACACATTTTGGGGTGTTCACCCACCCTGGGGCTGTGCATCTTATATATTCATACATTTTGGGGTGTTAATGAACCCTGGGGCTGTGCATCTTATATATTCATACATTTTGGGGTGTTCACCTACCCTGGGGCTGTGCATTTTATATATTCATGCATTTTGGGGTGTTCATGAACCCTGGGGCTGTGCATCTCATGTATTCATTCATTTTAGGGTGATCACCAACCCTGGGGCTGTGCATTTCATATATTCATACATTTTGGGGTGTTCATGAACCCTGGGGCTGTGCATCTTATATATTCATACATTTTGGGGTGTTCACCCACCCTGGGGTGGTTCAGCTTATATATTCATACATTTTGGGGTGTTCATGAACCCTGGGGCTGTGCGTCTTATTGGGTGGTCTCCAACCCTGGGGCTGTGTATCTTATATATTCATACATTTTGGGGTGTTCATGAACCCTGGGGCTGTGCATCTTATATATTCATACATTTTGGGATTTTGGGGTGTTCACCAACCCTGGGGCTGTGCATCTTATATATTCATACATTTTGGGGTGTTCACCAACCCTGGGGCTGTGCATCTTATATATTCATACATTTTGGGGTGTTAACCAACCTTGAGGCTGTGTATCTCATATATTAATACATTTTGGGGTGTTCACCAACCCTGGGGCTGTGCCTTTCATATATTCATACATTTTGGGGTGTTCACCAACCTTGAGTCTGTGCATCTTATATATTCATACATTTTGGGGTGTTCACCAACCTTGAGGCTGTGCATCTTATATATTCACACATTTTGGGGTGTTCACCCACCCTGGGGCTGTGCATCTTATATATTCATACATTTTGGGGTGTTCACCTACCCTGGGGCTGTGCATTTTATATATTCATACATTTTGGGGTGTTCATAAACCCTGGGGCTGTGCATCTCATGTATTCATTCATTTTAGGGTGTTCACCAACCCTGGGGCTGTGCATTTCATATATTCAAACATTTTGGGGTGTTCATGAACCCTGGGGCTGTGCATCTTATTTATTCATACATTTTGGGGGTGTTTACCAACCATGGGGCTGTACATATTATATATTCATACATTTTTGGGTGTTCACCCACCCTGGGGCGGTGCAGCTTATATATTCATACATTTTGGGGTGTTCATGAACCCTGGGGCTGTGCATCTTATATATTCATACATTTTGGGATTTTGGGGGTGTTCACCCACCCTGGGGCTGTGCATCTTATATATTCATACATTTTGGGTTGTTCACCAACCCTGGGGCTGTCCATCTTATATATTCATACATTTTGGGGTGTTCACCAACCCTGGGGCTGTGTAGCTTATATATTCATATATTTTGGGGTGTTCACCAACCCTGGGGTGGTGCATCTTATATATTCATACATTTTGGGGTGTTCACCAACTCGGGGCGGTGCATCTTATATATTCATACATTTTGTGGTGTTCATGAACCTTGAGGCTATGCATCTTATATATTCACACATTTTGGGGTGTTCACCCACCCTGGGGCTGTGCATCTTATAAATTCATACATTTTGGGGTGTTCATGAACCCTGGGGTTGTGCATTTCATGTATTCATTCATTTTGGGGTGTTCATGAACCCTGGGGCTGTGCATCTTATATATTCATACATTTTGGAGTTTTCACCAACCCTGGGGCTGTGCCTTTCATATATTCATACATTTTGAGGTGTTCACCAACCTTGAGACTGTGCATTTTATATATTCACACATTTTGGGGTGTTCACCCACCCTGGGGCTGTGCATCTTATATATTCATACATTTTGGGGTGTTCATGAACCCTGGGGCTGTGCATCTTATATATTCATGCATTTTGGGGTGTTCACCTACCCTGGGGCTGTGCATTTTATATATTCATACATTTTGGGGTGTTCATGAACCCCGGGGCTGTGCATCTCATGTATTCATTCATTTTCGGGTGTTCACCAACCCTGGGGCTGTGCATTTCATATATTCATACACTTTGGGGTGTTCATGAACCCTGGGGCTGTGCATCTTATTTATTCATACATTTTGGGGTGTTCACCCACCCTGGGGCAGCGCAGCTTATATATTCATACATTTTGGGGTGTTCATGAACCCTGGGGCTGTGCGTTTTATTTTGTGGTCACCAACCCTGGGGCTGTGCATCTTACATATTCATACATTTTGGGTTGTTCACCAACCCTGGGGCTGTTCATCGTATATATTCATACATTTTGGGGTGTTCACCAACCCTGGGGCTGTGTAGCTTATATATTCATACATTTTGGGGTGTTCACCAACCCTGGGGCGGTGCATCTTATATATTCATACATTTTGGGTTTTTCACCAACTCTGGGGCTGTGCATTTCATATATTCATACATTTTGGGGTGTTCACCAACCATGGGGCTGTGCATCTTAGGCTGGTTTCACATTAGCGCTTTTTAAGCGCACGCACGGCCGGGGGTAGCTCCGCCCCGAGCCGGCTCTCTGCCCGGCGTGCCCGCCCCTTGCTTGTAGCGCCGCCTCCTAGCGGACAGCGGCGCCTGCGATCGGCGCACCCTATCTTTAGCATAGGGTGCGCAGATCGTGCGCACGCCGTGCGCTAGTTGCGCTTTGACCTGCGCTGCGCACTTTTGACGGTGCGCCGTGCGCGCCAAAATCCGAAAAGTTCGATTTTGGCGCGCACGGCGCACCGTCAAAAGTGCGCAGTGCAGGTCAAAGCGCAACTAGCGCACGGCCTGCGCACGATCTGCGCACCCTATGCTAAAGATAGGGTGTGCCGATCGCAGGCGCCGCTGCCCGCTAGGAGGCGGCGCTACAAGCAAGGGGCGGGCATGCCGGGCAGAGAGCCGGCTCGGGGGCGGAGCTACCCCCAGCCGTGCGTGTGCTTAAAAAGCGCTAATGTGAAACCACCCTTATATATTCATACATTTTGGGGTGTTCATGAACCCTGGGGCTGTGCATCTCATGTATTCATACATTTTGGGGTGTTCATGAACCCTGAGGCTGTGCATCTTATATATTCATACATTTTGGGGTATTCATGAACCCTGGGGCTGTGCATTTCATATATTCATACATTTTGGAGTGTTCACCAACCCAGGGGCTGTGCATCTTATATATTCATACATATTGGAGTGTTCACCAACCTTGAGGCTGTGCTTCTTATATATTCATACATTTTGGGGTGTTCACCAACCCTGGTGCTGTGGATCTTATATATTCATACATTTTGGGGTGTTCATGAACCCTGGGGCTGTGCATCTCATGCATTCATACATTTTGGGGTGTTCTTGAACCTTGAGGCTGTGCATCTTATATATTCATACATTTTGGGGTGTTCATGAACCCTGGGGCTGTGCATCTCATGTATTCATACATTTTGGGGTGTTCTTGAACCTTGAGGCTGTGGATCTTATATATTCATACATTTTGGGGTGTTCATGAACCCTGGGGCTGTGCATCTCATGTATTCATACATTTTGGGGTGTTCTTGAACCTTGAGGCTGTGCATCTTATATATTCATACATTTTGGGGTGCTCATGAACCCTGGGGCTGTGCATCTTATATATTCATACATTTTGGGGTGTTCACCAACCCTGGGGCTGTGCATCTCATGTATTCATACATTTTGGGGTGTTAACCAATCTTGAGGCTGTGCATCTTATATATTCATACATTTTGGTGTTTTCACCAACCCTGGGGCTGTGCATTTTATATATTCATACGTTTTGGGTTATTCACCAACCTTGAGTCTGTGCATCTTATATATTCATGCATTTTGGGGTGTTAACCAACCCTGGGGTGGTGCATCTTGTGTATTCATACATTTTCGGGTGTTCAAGAACCCTGGGGCTGTGCATCTCATGTATTCATACATTTTGGGGTGTTCTTGAACCTATAGGCTGTGCATCTTATATATTCATACATTTTGGGGTGTTCATGAACCCTGGGGTTGTGCATCTCATGTATTCATACATTTTGGGGTGTTAACCAATCTTGAGGCTGTGCATCTTATATATTCATACATTTTGGGATGTTCACCAACCCTGGAGCTGTGCATCTCTTATATTCTTTCATTTTGGCGCGTTCACGAACCGTAGGGCTGTGCATCTTATATATTCAGCTTTCCAAAGGCATCTTTAAAACACAGCCAGGGCCAGGATTTTGAGGCCTGCTGACACATAGTGAGGTGAGTTACTACAGTCAGGTGCCATCCTGATGGGGTAAAACTTGTTGCAGTGGGATGGCTTTTACCCTTTTTTTGAACAAAACAATGTCTGCTAAGTACCTTAGATTTCTTACATGCATTATTACTATCTATTTACTTATTGCGGGGATTCATTGTTTTTATTCTAGATCAATATTTCCCAAACTCCAGTCCTCGTGGCCCCCACGAGTCATGTTTTCAGGATGTCCATAGAATTGCACAGATGGTGGAAGTATCATCCAGGCATCAGGAATTCTCTCACCTTTGAAACTCTATGGAAATCCTGAAAACATGACCCTTGGGGCCCGTGAGGACTGGAGTTTGGGAAACACTGTTCTAGATTATATTCGTCTGTTAATGAATGCAGTGTGAATATGCACCTACATATTACACCTATGCCAACAGGTGTGCTGTCTCATGCTTTTAGGTTTAGCTTTACGCTTAAAATAGCTGATGCATGGATATGCAGCCGTAGATGCTTTAGTCATTATTGAACTTGGTATCTAAGGGGTTAAACTGGCAGCATTTTCTCTGATGGCTGCAAAACACTGGCTGATGATCAGGCGGACACAGATGCAGTGCCCACAGTAAAAATCCTTTAAGGACTTACTTTAAATATATAAATCTTCAAGGGGTTGATCAATACAGAATTGAGGACCCTGATACATTATGTTAATATTAAATCCAAAAAAGGGTTTAGTATAATTACTGGAAATGTCAATGGGTTGTTGTGTCAGAGCATGTGATTTCCGGTCTCCCCTAAATACCAAGTATTTTCTCTAAATGTGTCATAACTTCTAGTCCATCCTTACATTTGGTGATCAGTGTGGACTTGCTACTGTTTTGCAAGTATGAGCCGATGGTACAGGTCAGAGATTTCATAAAAGCTTTTTCAAATATATATATATATATATATATATATACAGTCATATGCAAAAGTTTGGGCACCCCTATTAATGTTAACCTTTTTTCTTTCTAACAATTTTGGTTTTTGCAACAGCTATTTCAGTTTCATATATCTAATAACTGATGGACTCAGTTATATTTCTGGATTCAAATGAGGTTTATTGTAGTAACAGAAAATGGGCAATCTGCATTTAATCAAAATTTGGCTGTTGCAAAAGTATGGGCACCCTTATCATTTTCTTGATTTGAACACTCCTTACTACTTTTTACTGACTTCCTGAAGCACTAAATTGGTTTTGTAACCTCATTGAGCTTTGAACTTCATAGCCAGGTGTATCCAATCATGAGAAAAGGTATATAAGGTGGCCACTTGCAAGTTCTTCTCCTATTTGAATCTCCTATGAAGAGTGGCATCATGGGCTCCTCAAAACAACTCTCAAATGATCTGAAAACAAAGATTATTCAAGATAGCTTTTCAGGGGAAGGATACAAAAAGTTGTCTCAGAGATTTAACCTGTCAGTTTCCACTGTGAGGAACATAGTAAGGAAATGGAAGAACACAGGTACAGTTTTTGTTAAGTCCAGAAGTGGCAGGCCAAGAAAAATATCAGAAAGGCAGAGAAGAAGAATGGTGAGAACAGTCAAGGACAATCCACAGACCACCTCCAAAGACCTGCAGCATCATAAAAATAGTGTTTTTCTTGGAATGCTGTGTTTTTTAGCCTCCATGCATAACGCCTTTTTGTATGACCAAACAATTCAATCTTTGTTTCATCAGTCCACAGGACCTTCTTCCAAAATGTAACTGGCTTGTCCAAATGTACTTTTGCATACCTCAGGCGACTCTGTTTGTGGCGTGCTTGCAGAAACGGCTTCTTTCGCATCACTCTCCCATACAGCTTCTCCTTGTGCAAAGTGCGCTGTATTGTTGACCGATGCACAGTGACACCATCTGCAGCGAGATGATGCTGCAGGTCTTTGGAGGTGGTCTGTGGATTGTCCTTGACTGTTCTCACCATTCTTCTTCTCTGCCTTTCTGATATTTTTCTTGGCCTGCCACTTCTGGGCTTAACAAGAACTGTACCTGTGTTCTTCCATTTCCTTACTATGTTCCTCACAGTGGAAACTGATAGGTTAAATCTCTGAGACAACTTGTTGTATCCTTCCCCTGAAAAGCTATGTTGAATAATCTTTGTTTTCAGATCATTTGAGAGTTGTTTTGAGGAGCCCATGATGCCACTCTTCAGAGGAGAATCAAATATGAGTACTACTTGCAAGTGGCCACCTTAAATACCTTTTCTCATGATTTGATACACCTGGCTATGAAGTTCAAAGCTCAATGAGGTTACAAAACCAATTTAGTGCTTCAGGAAGTCAGTAAAAAGTAGTTAGGAGTGTTCAAATCAAGAAAATGATAAGGGTGCCCATACTTTTGCACCAGCCAAATTTTGATTAAATGCAGATTGCACATTTTCTGTTACTACAATAAACCTCACTTGAATCCAGAAATATAACTGAGTCCATCAGTTATTAGATATATGAAACTGAAATAGCTGTTGCAAAAACCAAAATTGTTAGAAAGAAAAAAGGTTAACATTAATAGGGGTGCCCAAACTTTTGCATATGACTGTGTATATATATATATATATATATATATATATATATGAAAAAACTGTCTTGCTGAGCTGTCTGTGTCTTGATTTAAAGTTTGGTTGTCCAATACTGAGAGGGGCTTGCTGGGCTTTTGGTGCTTTGATTGACAGCTCTGCTGTCCAATCTGTGACTGGTGTGCGCGGGACTTTCTGCAGGTGTTCAGTGTTCTGGCAATCACATACCTATTTAACTGAGCTGTCTGCCCCTGATCCCTGCCAGACGTAATTTGTGCTTACTGGTGAGTGTTAGCCTGATTCTGTTGCTCTGAGTTCTGATCTTCTGCTGCCTGACCCTTTGGAACATGTTCTGACTACCCCTTTGTCTTGTCCTTCGCCTTTTGAGCTGCTATCTCTTGCTATTGACCCTGGACTGTTACCTGACTTATGCCTTTGTCTTTTCCCTTGGTTAGCTATGTATCATCTCTCAGTATTGGCCCTGGAACATCTGACTCTTCTGCCTCACGGCCTGTCCGTGACTAATAACTAGCGTCTCAGTATTCTGACCCCTTTAAATTTTTCACTCTATGCTTCATTGCAGCCATTTGGTAAATTCAAAAAAGTTAATTTTTTTCTCACTAATGTACACTCTGCACCCCATCTTGACTGAAAAAAAAACCAAACAGAAATGTAGAAATTTTTGCAAATTTATTATAAAAGAAAAACCCAAATATCACATGGTCATAAGTATTCAGACCCTTTGCGCAGTATTGAGTAGAAGCACCCTTTTGAGCTAATACAGCCATGAGTCTTCTTGGGAATGATGCAACAAGTTTTTCACACCTGGATTTGGGGATCCTCTGCCATTCTTCCTTGCAGATCCTCGCCAGTTCCATCAGGTTGGATGGTGAACGTTGGTGGACAGCCATTTTCAGGTCTCTCCAGAGTTGCTCAATTGGGTTTAGGTCAGGGCTCTTGCTGAGCCAGTCAAGAATGGTCACAGGGTTGTTCTGACGCCACTCCTTTGTTATTTTAGCTGTGTGCTTAGGGTTATTGTCTTATTGGAAGGTTAACCTTTGGCCAAGTCTGAGGTCCAGAGTACTCTGGAAGAGGTTTTCATCCAGGATATCTCTGTACTTGGCCGCATTCATGTTTCCTTCAATTGCAACCAGTCCTCCTGTCTCTTCAGCTGAAAAACACCCCCATAGCATGATGCTGCCACCATCATGTTTCACTGTTGGGATTGTATTGGGCAGGTGATGAGCAGTGCCTGGTTTTCTCCACATACACGGCTTAGAATTATCACCAAAAAGTACTATCTTCGTCTCATTAGACCAGAGAATCTTATTTCTCATAGTCTGGGAGTCCTTCATGTGTTTTTTTTTTAGCGATCTCTATGCAGGCTTTCATATGTCTGGCACTGAGGAGAGGCTTCCGTCAGGCCACTCTGCCATAAAGGCCCAACTGGTGGAGGGCTGCAGTAATAGTTGACTTTGTGGAACTTTCTCCCATATCCCTACTGCATCTGTGGAGCTCAGCCATAGTAATCTTGGGGTTCTTCTTTACCTCTTTCACCAAGGCTCTTCTCCCACGTTTGCTCAGTTTGGCTGGACGGCCAGGTCTAGGAAGACTTCTGGTGGACCCAAACTTCTTCCATTTAAGGATTACGGAGGCCACTGTGCTCTTAGGGACCTTGACTACTGCAGAAATTCTTTTGTGACCTTGGCCAGATCTGTGCCTTGCCACAATTCTGTCTCTGAGCTCCTTTGCCAGTTCCTTTGACCTCATGATTCTCATTTGGTCTGACATGCACTGCGAGCAGTGAGGTCTTATATACTATAGACAGGTGTGTGCCTTTACAAATCAAGTCCTATCAGTTTTAATAAACACAGCTCACTCCAGTGAAAGAGTAGAACCATCTCAAGGAGGAGCACAAGGAAATGGACAGCATGAGACTTAAATATGAGTGTCTGAGCAAAGGGTCTAAATACTTATGACCTTTTGATATTTCAGTTTTTCTTTATTAATAAATTTGCAAAAATTTCTACATTTGTTTTTTTTCCGTCAAGATGGTATGCAGAGTGTACATTAATGAGAAAAAAGGAACTTTTTTGAATTTGCCAAATGGCTGCAATGAAACAAAGAATGAAAAATGTAAAGGGGTCTGAATACTTTCTGTACCCACTGTATATACCATGTGTATATATATATACTTATATTTATAAAAGACTGTCACACTTTCCATACATATCGTTTCAAAGTCAAGGGGTACAAAAATGTGCTTTCTGTTGAAATACAGTTGAAATAGAGAAATTTCTATCTGTTTTTCTCATAAAATCACCAACAATAACATTTGCAACTGTTCCATTTTCCGAGCGGCTCCTATATCTCTGGGTCTGATCAAGGCCTTATTTTTGTTATCCCTCTGAATTAGGAAAATTTAGAAGGTTTATCAAACAATGCAGCTTTGGAGCTCTGCTAATCTGTTCCACAAGCTTTGTTTAAATACAAGTAAATATTACATTTTCATCAGATATACAATGTGTAGAGAATATCAGCCAACGCTCATGTAACGCACACAGGATTGATATCAGCACCATGGCCAGCGGGAGAGATGATCTAGGAGTCGGACATTTGTTGCATAGAATATATGTATGCCTATACCTTTGTGATTATGATAGATGATTCGTGATGCAGCAATATATTCCAAATGTAATATTTTAGATACCGGTACATTTTTACAATTATTTCACTCACTTTTTAAATTGGAGACAACAAAGGAAGCAGTAAAGATGGAGATTTCACATTACTTATTTCTTACTAATATAGACAGGGGCATCTGTTTTGGGTCTGACTTTAGGAGTTGGGATTCTATGTAAACATTATAATATTTAGCTAGACATCTTCTCTAAAACTTCTTGGTTGTGTTGCATTTTACTGCAAACTTGAGCTGCATGTCAATAAATATTGTAATATACAAAAAATTAGAGAGAGTAAAACTGCATGAAATGATGAAAAGAAATGTAGCTGCTGATAAAGCTCCTGCCCTACTTTAGTTGGATGATGATGATGTAAGTTGCATGGGCCAAGGTGTTATGCTGCACCTCTAGGCACCAATGAAATAAGTTCCTCAGGGTATGTACGATGTTAACCACTGCTCATGTTTCCCTTTATTGGCCACACCTTACTTTATGTCACAGCTACCCCTAGAGATGTATCTAGGTTTTCTGGCACTTGGGGAAGAATTCAGTTTTGTGCCCCCCCCTTCCTTACTTACAGGATTAGTAATGGGGGTGTCTGACTAACACCTCTCCATTACTAACTCCAGGGCTTGATATCAGTGCCAGCTGCTGACATCAACCCCTAATCACATTACTCTGATTGCCACCGCACCAGGGCAATTGGAAGAGCTGAAACTGGGCACCAGAATCTGTGCATCTAATGTGATGTGCCAGTTTTGTTGGTATTTTTAGACTGGGACGGGGCCAATAACAATGGCGCATCCTAGCCTGATAATATCAGTCCACAGCTGTCTGCTTTTCCTTATCTGGTTATTAAAAATAGGGGGCACCCCACACCATTTTTCTATTTATTTATCTATTCCCAGGAAGCTGCAAGGTATTTGCAGGCTATTTGTTTATCTTTCTCTATCTATCCCTCTATATATCTTTAATTAAGCCTTTTTTCCTTTTTTGCAACTAGCTTTAAACAGCATTCATTGTTATATAAAAATGCAGGCAGGCTCAGACTGGCCCATAGGGTAACAGGGGAATCCCCCGGTGAACCCCTATGCAGATTTGGGCCGCCAACCCCACTATATTGGCAGTACTTGGTATAATTCAATTGATTCACTCTGTGCAGAAAAAGTAGCAACTCATAATTCATTACCCAAACTACCCATTTTATTTTTATATAGAGATATAAAAAAATTTGTAAACGAGGGAAGTGTAATATTTGTATGCAAGTGAAAAGTGGGGCCCCCCCAATGTAAATGTTACTGGTGGGCCCTTAGCACCCCAGTCCGAAACTGAATGCAGGTAAAAAACGCAATTGAAAACATGGTAAAAGCACAATGTGTGCACACAGCTGGATGACTTTAAGTTTACTGGAGTTCCCAGCTGCTGGGACACCTGGAGGCTAAAAGTAAGGTTACCAAAGTTCACAGCCTCCATGTGTTTCAGCAGCTGTGAAATCCAGTAACCTTAAAGTTTCCCTTAAAGGCTCCCTTAAGATTACCAAGCCACACAGTCGCTGGGTCATGTAGAGCGCAGTCTGGCAATCCACATGACCCGAGAGAATTGTTGTAGTAGGTTGGACTTCCAGACTGCACTCTGCGTGACACAGTGGCAGCTCAGTCCGGCATTATGACGTGCTACAGCAAGTCCACCAGGTCACGCGGATTGCCAGACTACCAGTCATGGTGCTTTGTGAGACTCAGGCAGTTGTAAACTGATCTAACCTCAAGGTCACTGAGGTTACATCAGTTCATAGCCGCCCAGTCTCACAGAGCAGCGTGCCAGGCGGTGGTGGCTGTGAAAGCCTATGGAGTGTCGTTACGGTGCTCCATATGCTTCAGACGTGGGACATTAGGGGATCGTTGGATAGTTTGGAACTGCATGGGATTTTTAATAAATGTAAAAATGAGGTCATTAATCTGGGAGTGTGTGAGGCAGTGACCGGTGTCATATGCGAGAGTCGCTATGTGTCTCCCCAGGATGCGCACAGAGGCGTATTGAGGTTGCGGGAGTGCATTGCAGTCACAGGCATTGCTGTGATTGCAATGCACAATAAAAGTAAATGTTGATCTTGTGCAAGCTATTTGTCCAATGCAGATTTAAGAAAACCTGCTCTGTGCTTTTATTTTTTAAATGGACTACAGGATGGTAGTGGGGCTGTCTGTTTACTTCTCGGCTGGGTTTTCCATGTGGCCTGTGGCCAAAGGTGCCTTGTAAAAGCCACAGAGGCAGAGGTTTGGGTGTGTCAGTTTGGTCTTGCAAGTGGGCAGAGCAGAAGGCTCTGTAGAGCTCCACCTGTGTGAGGCAACACAGTGTTAAGTGGAACCAAAAAGACTGACATCCCTCAGCGTACACGGCGGTTCAGTCGCCCATGGCAACCGGTCTCGGATGTGGACTGTTTTGTTTTCTGGTTGCGATTCGGAGGATATCATGTGCTGTGTATTTATGTGAATTGGACATTAAACCACATTTTGCTTTGAACTTTGCTGGGTCACTGCCTTATCACTGCACAGTGTGGATACAGCTGCACTACAGAGTGTTTTTGAGAATAAAGGATTTTTTTTCTTATCGGGTTAATAATGGGGGTGTCTGACAGACACCAAGGGATGATGACAGCTGTTTTTTGAAAAATCACAACTGGCATCAACCCCAAATCTCATTACACCAATTGACACCGCACCAGGGCAATAGTGAAGAACTTAGACAGGGTGCCAGAATTTATGCATCTAATGTGATGTGCCTGCTCTGTGACAGCTGCAGGCTGGTATTTTTAGGCTGGGAATGGGCCAATAACCATGGAACTTACAAACCCGATAATATCAGCCTGCAGCTTTCTGCTTTGCCTTAGCTGGTTATTAAAAAATAGGGAGAATCCCACATCATTTTTTTAAATGTTTTATTTATTGCTGAAAACCACAGGGAAATACGGTGAGAGATGGCATTTTTTCTTCTCTTTTTTTATGTTGCCTTAGGCTGGTTTCACATTTGCGTTTTTTTTCGCGGTAATTTAGCGCTAAATAGCGCATGCGGTTTTTTTTCCTATACTTTGCATGGGATGCGCTTATGTGCGCATACACATGCGTTTGTACGCGTTTTACCGCGCATGCGTTTTTTTGCGGTATGCGCTCGGGCGCACAAAATGCAACTTGTTGCATTTTTTGTGCGTCCGATTTGCCTCAAAAAAACGCATGCGCGCGCAATGCGTTTTTTTTACAGCAAGACACCCATTATAAGTCTATGGTGAGCATATGTGCGCATTGGCATGCTTATGTATGCGTTTTTTTGCACATGCGTTTTTTTTTTTACCATTAGTTTAGACAATGGAATTTAGGGGTTTGGGTAAAGTTAGGGTTAGTTAAGGGGGTTTAGGGTTAGGGTTAGGGTCAGGGTTAGGGTCAGGGTTAAGTATGGTTTGGTTAAGGGTTAGGGTCAGGGTTAGGGTTAAGTATGGTTTGGTTAAGGGTTAGGGTTAGGGTCAGGGTCAGGGTTAGGGTTAGGGTTAGGGTTAAGTATGGTTTGGTTAAGGGTTAGGGTCAGGGTTAGGGTCAGGGTTAGGGTTAAGTATGGTTTGGTTAAGGGTTAGGGTTAGGGTCAGGGTTAGGGTTAGGGTTAAGGTTAAGTATGGTTTGGTTAAGGGTTAGGTTCAGGGTTAGGGTTAAGTATGGTTTGGTTAAGGGTTAGGGTCAGGGTTAGGGTTAGGGTCAGGGTTAGGGTTAGGGTTAAGGTTAGTTAGGGTTTGGGTTAGGGTTAAGTATGGTTTGGTTAAGGGTTAGGGTCAGGGTTAGGGTTAAGTATGGTTTGGTTAAGGGTTAGGGTTAGGGTTAGGGTCAGGGTTAGGGTTAGGGTCAGGGTTAGGGTTAGTAAAGTCATGGTTTGGGTTAGTGTGAGGGGCCACCTAATGTTGGAAAAAAACGCAAACGCGGTAAAAACGCACTAAAAACGCATACAAACGCATAAAAACGCTGCGTTTTTTTCATGCATGCTCATAAAAATGCTTGAAAAAAACGCAGCAGTTGTATGCTTTTGTATGCGTTTTTCAATGCGTTTTTTTGCGGGAAAAACGCGCTGCAAAAAAAAGCAAGTGTGAAACAGGCCTTATATACAAGTCATTATAGAGGATAAAATGTTTCTTAACCTTTTTTTCTGTAAAATCCATTTTATCTTCTGTTTCATATGTTTTATTGTCAGTCCGCAAAAGAGGCACAATACTCTGACAACATTGTTCCCAGTCGCGACCTGAGAGTCAGAGGACAGCGATGCATCCAGGGGTCTTCCCCATCTTGTTCCCATTCCATTTCAGTGGTGTTTCCATCGATTTCAGTGATTTTCAGGCACTGGATAGGGTCGGCCAGAAAAATTCTTGAGTTTCCCAATGATTTCCATTATGCTCGTTACAGCACCTGAGCATTATGATTTGCTCAATTGGAGTAATGTGCACCCTAGCATTTTTGTGCTTGACCATCACTAATCACAACTCAAAAGGTCGAACAGTGATGGTTATAGGAAATATAGGAGACAGTGTGGCATTTATAGTACATAAGGGTGATGTATAGAGGCAATAATTTATAGAAAATGACAATGGAGGCCATTTACCATATAAGGGACAGCATGGAGGCCCTATTTTGCACAGGGAACACAGTGAATTGCAATAATTTATTAAGGGTGCAATGTTTTTATTTTCTCAGGGGAGAAATTTTTATTTAGGGACATTATAATTACACTGTTATTTTAAAGGATTTTGGTGTGTACTTCAGAACACCGGAAAAGATAGAAGTCTGCAGAAACAAGTTATGGATATGAAATGTCATCATAGCGTTTGGACAAGATGGAGAAAAAGTGAATGATTCCAATCAGAGAAAATGTCTCCTATGAGGTACTGGAATGTAAATGTTTGTGATACTGAATACGTCTCATTAGTACTGTGGTTTCTTTATGACCACAGTCTGATGATGAGTGTTAACAACTCCCAGTATCTTCTTACCATTGTTAAGGGCATACTGAGAATTGTAGGTTCATGCAGTCAGGGAGGCTGAATTCACATTGCAATTGATCGCTGTACTAAGCTTGGAAAAATATTAAGATTTGAGAGTCTTCATTAGGTCATAGCTTTTAATGGCTAACTGAATAGATGGTAACAAATTGCAAGCAATCAATTCATGAATACAGCACCAGAACCACCATCAGTACATCAAAACAGCACCAGAACTGTCATCAGTAAATTAATATATTGCTAAGCTTAGTACAGGAGAAATATATATCTTTGTAGTGTGTTAGCCAGTAGATAGGAAAATATTAAGATTTCAGAGTCCTCAGTGGTTGTTACCTTTCAATGGCTAACTGAAAAGATGGTAACAAATTGCAAGCTTTCGAGACGACTTACCATAGGTCTCTTCACCAGGCTCAGTATAACAGAAAATATGAAGTCACATATTTATGTACAACAGGACACAAGAATAATACAATAGATAAGACAAGTGATGTGAAGCAGAACTATCAGCATGGGAAGGGGAGAAAAAGTTGTGGCTGTAAATATTGGAACAGTTCATAGATAAGGAATGTGAAAGTTTTATTGTCCTGTGATTGAAGTCTAAAGGTACTGTCACACTTAGCGATGCACCAGCGATCCCAACCAGCGATATGACGCGTTCAGGATCGCTGGTGCATCGCTAAGTGGTCGCTAGTGAGCTGCCACACAGGCAGATCTCACCAGCGACATCGCAGGGGTCGGGGGTCGCTACTTACCTGTCAGACGAGGCGATCCTGACTTCCTCCCGCCCGCGTCCACGCTCGTCGCTCGTCTCTCCACAGGAAGCGCCGCAGGAAGCTGACGACTAGAAACGGTCCAGGACATTCTCGCGCGATCAGCCATAACCAGCGGGGGAGCGGTCAGAGGTAAGTATCAGACATAGCGATATCGCTAGCAATATCGCTATAACATCACAGAAACCAGTGCTGTTATAGTGATATTGCTAGCGATATCGCTTAGTGTGACAGGCCCTTAATCCATGGAAAGCAACAGGGTACCTCTAGTAGTCATCTACAATCCAAATCTGGAGGTGCTAAGGGGAACTGCATGGAAACTACAACCTTTACTACAAAAAGATTCACGATTACAATCCGTATTTCCAGACCCCCACTTCTATCTTTAAGGCAGTCCCCAAATCTAAGAAACATCAGTGTTGGAATCTCCCTGTCCTCTCCAACAGCTACAAGAACATTTCCCTGAAACTAGAAAAAATGTAAAACCTGTCCATTTATAATGACCACGGGGAAGAGAAAGATTCCCAATACACATCATGACTACACAATCCCAGGTACTTTCAGCTGCATCACATCTAATGTGATGTAATTAATTATATATACCAAATGTCCAACTGGGGACAGATAGGGCAAAAACTTAGAACAATGATGAGTTCTCGCAACACACATAGCTCAACCTGTGGCCAAATATTTTTGTATCCCTAATCACAGCATCATGGACATGAAATTACTTGCATTGAAAGGTAACTTCAAATCTCAGAGACAGAAAAAATTGGAAGTACAAATCCATGACAACCTTTGACATATTCAGAGTCGGAATAAATGTGTTGTATGGATTTATGTCTTTCTACATCAACAAAGGAATGTGCTCCTCAGACCATTTGAAGACATCACAACCATGGACCAGACCTCAATCACATAACAATAAAACTGTCACAATCCTTATCTATGAACTATTACAATGTTTACAGCCACAACTGTTTCTCCCCTTCCCATACTGATAGTTCTGCTTCAAGTCTTATTTATTGTATTATTTCTCTGTCCTCTTGTGCCTAAATATGTGACACTTCAGATTTTGTGTTATTCTATGCCTGATGAAGAGACCTGGGTAGTCTTGAAAGCTTGCAATTTGTTACCATCTTTTCAGTTAGTCATTAAAAGCTATAAACCACTGAGGACTCTCAAATCTTAATATTTTTCTATCTACTAGCTAACATGGTACAGAAACATATTTTTCCTGTACTAAGCTTGGCAATGTATTAATGAACTGATGACAGTTCTTGTGCTGTATTGAGGTACTGATGGTGGATATGGTGCTGTATTCATATATTGATTGTGGTTTTGGTGCAGTATGCATTTACTGATGGTGGCTTTGGTGATGAATTCATGTACTGAAAGTGCTTCTGGTGATGTATTCATGTTGGTGGTTGTGATGTTGTATACCTGTTCCATTATTGGTTCTGATCCTGTACTCATGTAACAATCCATAACATATAAAAAATGTGCTATTACCATTGTTTACCATTTACCATTGTCTCTGTTAAAATGTGTCCCCTGTAGGCACCATTGTGGTGGATGTGAGGTAGATTATTTACATACATTTTTTTGAGAAGTGATATGGATTATAGGACAATTTGTTTATATCCTACATCTGTGGATAATGAATGGTAACAAGTCTCATCCGTACAATCTGTCAGAAGAACTTTGCAATGTAATCCGAAAGTAGAACAATGTAGCAGCTCACAACCTGATTCCAGGGATGTGTAACTTGCTTAACTGATTTCTGTAGTTTCAAAACAATCAGTACTTTATCAGCAGGAGATTATCACTGCAGGACTAGGCATCATGAATCTGTTTAATCCCGCCCCCAGCACCGATTGGCAGCTTGCTGACCAATGTGCAGTGTACACAGGAAGCTGCCAATAAAGGATGTGGGCGGGGTTATACACAGCTCATCATTCTGGCTACATTTACAAAGAAAACAGGGACTCTACCCAAACTATACCAAGCAATTTAGCAAGTGATGCTTCACTGGAATCACGTTCACTGCTCCTATACCACGCTATTCTCAGATAACATAGCAGATTCTCTTTTAAATTTTGCAGTCTTTCTTAGCAGCATGTCCTCCATAAGTACAAATGTGCTCTGCAGCCCCATCCGAATTTCTGTTCTTCATCCAAGACTGGGATCTTAAGGGACAGACAATACCTGTAACCGTCTTGAGGTACATAACAGATGAACAAACAGTTTATTTTGTACAAAACAGATGCCTAGGCATTGAAGCTGGGCTATTAGTGACATTTAAAAAACAGTTTTAGGATGCACATATTCTTTTTAGAGCTTGTAAGATCCAACACGTTTAATTTTTTTTTACATAAATAAAATATTTAAAAATACTTTAAAAATGCCTTTTACCATTTTTTTTTTATTTCTCCATAAATATTTTTTTCTCATAAGGCTCAGTGTTTCTGACAACACTCTTTAAAACAATTTTTTTTTTTTTTGTTTTCCTTTACACAAAACTTTTACATTTGTTTGACGGCGCCAAAGAACCCTTTGTTACAGAACGTAAGAGACAAAAACATTTGGAAACAGTAGCTAAATAACAAACCTCTTTGTTCTGACTTTGAATAAACCCGAGCTCTGAAGTCAAGGTTTTTTTGGCTTAGAACAAGAAGTGCAGATCACCCTTTTTTTTTTTCTGCATACTTAAAAAAAATCACGATGATATTGATCCATGTACAATTCCACCTGTGTTTCTTTTTTTAGCGCGAGAAAATAATAATAAAAAAAAAAAACCAAAGTGTGATATCATGCAGAACTTATCTTAGCTACGAGAGATTATAAGTTCCCTGAAAAGTAGCTGCAAATAATATATTGGCGCATTTATAGAACAGAAACATGTGAGGAAGGTAAAATAATAATAAAAAAACACAAATGCAAGAGTCAGTAATACAGAGTATGTTTCAATAGTCATCCTATAGCAGAACGACAATTCAAATGTTGTATCCTAGAGGTGTTGTATTTACAATGTATGCTTCTGGAATGATTAGTGCTAGACATCGGAGTCTTAGTTTTTTTTTTCTCAATATATACAAGGGTCGTTCTATAAAGGTGCAACCATTCTGTAGAAAAATAAGTTTTGCTCCATTGCGGGCCCTATAGTTAACCCTTAATCTGCCTCCCCTCTCTCACATTCATTTTAAGAGACGTAGCCTGTGCTGCCCGTATAAGTGTGCAGAACGTCAGAGAACTTGGATGCAGACATGATGGCTTGCGTAATGAGGACAACATGGTAGCTTGTGTGGTAAAAGGCCCTTGCTCTTGAGCACGTTCTTTCTTTCATGAAAACTGGCACTCCTAATATGCTGAACACATTGCATGCCTTAGCCAAAATGATCCAAAAAGTACAGCAGGTAAGAACTTGCAAGGTTCCATGATGAATAGGATTCTGCAGAAACTACACTGTTGAAGGCTAAGGTCTTACCAGATGGTGGGCTGGCAATTTTTCAAGTAACACACTGCAATTTGCCACACAAGTAGTAGGGGTTTGCAACAATATCTTCTCTCGCTCTTCTTTTTTTTTTTAAGGAAAGCTGGTGAATGGGCTCTAAGGCAGAGACAGAACTGATGGCATTTACTACATATCACCAGAGCAAAAGGGCACGGGAGAAACAGAGTGGAGGAGCTTTGGCACTGGTAGAATGAGTCTTTGGATGGAGTAGAACCACACAATGACGAGGCAGCCACGAGTGACCACTGTCCATGTAACATAGCAGGTTCTCATGGCACATGAAATGGATAAAGTGTTTTCATTAACTTGTGCAGGATTTTTTTTTCTTTTTTACTAGTGGTTAGTATACGTTGCTGCAAAGCTGTTATACCCACCACCCAGGTGCCAACTGAATAGAACCAAGATCACTTTTACACACAAAGTGTCTGGATGCACATTCACAGGTACTAGCTTTATGCCGAAGACGATGCTGCTGTATACAACCACAATTTTCAGTTTGTGAAGCTAGTGAAGGAGAACCCAAAGTACCAGAACCTACTGTGTGAAGTAAAGGGATCTTCCGAGCATGCAGCTTCTAAACAATCAGTATTTTCAACAAAGCCCTTACTAGTTTGCGATGCCAAAAGGACAGTCTTTTTCCCAAAACAAGCACTTAATGCGAAACTGATACATTGGGATGATTAACCTACACACACCAGAATTCTGTCTTAAAGAAGCTCTCTAATCATAATTTTTATTCTATCAATATACTGCAGTCATCATATTATGTATAACTGTGTGTTTTTGCTCATTTTGCCTTTCTACTCAGTTAATTCTTTTCCATTAGGTCTAAGACATCACATGATTCATAACTGATTAACTGACTCCTTCTAAGCTCTATGTAGAAACAGGATGTCAATTTTTCCTGCGTGAGGCAACACTAGAACAACTATTCTCTTCACTGCAAAGTTTCTGGTAGGGAGAAGAATAGAATAGCTGTGTTAGGAGTTGAAGAGGGGAATGATTCATGCAGGGAAAAGAGATATTCTGTTTCTACATAGAGCTTTGAAGGATTTGGCTAATCTGTTTTTCATCATGTGATGTCATAGACCTAATGGAAAAGAGAAGAATTAGCTGGGTAGGAAGGGAAAAGGAACAAATGTAGGTATATAACGCTATAGAAGATGACCAATATTTTAGGTCGCTATAAAACTTTGATGAGAGGAGTGCTTCCTTAAGTTGCAAGAAAAAAAACTCCTAAATGTCTTGCATCGCATTTATTATTCAGCCATTTTTTCATCCTGTTTGACAAGAGGCGTTGTTCACGATAGGGGCATGGCCTAATTAGCAATCTCATGTGCCAGAGGTGAGCCATACTTTGGCATAACTTAGTGGACCAAAAGAAGTTAACTAATAGTGTAAATTTTGAGTAGGGTAGTCTATGAATTTTAGCAAACAGCATGAGTTAGTTTGATAAATTTGGCCCCTTTTAAGACTTTCTAACCTAAAGCTGCATTTATACTGTTGGATTAATAACTGTTGTCTCACGATTACTTTCCAAGTAAATAGGCTGCTGATCACCAGGTAAACGAGTAAAACGCTCGATCATTGGGTGAAATGAGCTTTTGTGCAGCTCAAAAATGTATCGTTCTTAGGGGCACATCTTCCTGTGCTACCAGGACTCGCACTGCCAAGAACCATAGCAGCCTATGTGCACTGAGCGGTCTATTGCAGATCTGTTAGGCTGTGTGCCCACGTTGCATTTTTTAAGTGCTTCCGCTGCGTTTTTGCCGCAGCGGAAACGTTTAAAGGGAATCTGTCACCCCTTTTTTGAGATATCATATAATATCATTCAAATGTGTGTCACATAGGGATTCTCTTAGTACTTTTGCTTCCCCCTGACCCCGCACCTTTCAAGCATAAATACCTTTTTTATATCGGTTCAGATGTATGTAAACTGCTGCTGTCCGGTCCGCTGGGCGGGGCTTATTCAACTGCTCCCCCCCTCCCTGTCTTATTCTACACAAGAAGAAATGCGTAGAGCAAGACAGGGAGGGGGGGAGCAGTTGAATAAGCCCCGCCCAGCGGACCAGACAGCAGCAGTTTACATTTATCTGAACCGATATAAACAAGGTATTTATGCATCAAAGGTGCGGGGTCAGGGGGAAGCAAAAATACTAAGAGAATCCTTATGTGACACACAATTGAATGATATCATTATATGAGATCTCAAAAAAGGGGTGACAGATTCCCTTTAAAAAACGCATTTCCATGCAATTCTATGGGATTCCGCAATTGCTGTGCCCATGCTGCGGGTTTTACCGCTGCGGAATCACATCGCGGTAAAATCTGCCGCATGTCCATTCATTTTGCGGAACCGCATAGGATTGCATTGAAACACTCACTTTACGCATGTGGTCTAGACCGCTACGTCATCAGAGGTCTTTCGCTCAATGCATCCCTGAGAACGGAAGTTGCCACCAGCGCCAATGAGGACTCCAGGGGCCGACAGAGGGTAAGTATATCCCGTTTTTTTATCTTTTTTATTATTTTTAACATACTATCTTTTACTATTGATGCTGCATAGGCAGCATCAATAGTAAAAAGTTGGTTACACTTGTCAAGCACTATGCTTGACAAGTGTGACCAGTGACCTGTCAATCAATTTTCCAAGCGATGCTTCAAATCGCTTGGAAAGCACTAGCATTCTGCAAGCTAAAAACGCTTGTGTTTTGCGGGAAAATGCATGCGAATTCCGCATGCGTTTTAACCGCAGTGGGGATCTGCGGAAATGCTGTGGAAAATTCCGCAGCATTTCTGCAACATGGGCACATAGCCTTACAGATCACTCCATGCACATTGTCCTGGAAATCAGCTATTAAATGACCATCAGTATGTAAAACGATAACGATCGGTGGTCGTTTAATGCTGCCGGTTGGTCCACGGAAACACAACGTAATTTTTCACTGTTTAAACATTAGAAAGATTTAGTATCAGCCCGAGTGCAGAGTCTAATGGATGTGGGACATGACAAAGAGATTCAATCAGTGTGTAACACTGTCTATCACACTTGTGTTGAGTTTACAACAGTAATTTAAGAAAAATAATATCGAGCGGGTCCTTGGACATCATTATCTGTATGAACCCTAGTTAAAGACAATGTATTTGTGCATAAGATCACTTCTATAATCTATATACACATTGCTAAAAATACTGACAGCCTATAAAAGGGATTGCATGAAGACAGCACAAAGGTCTCTGCTAGAGCTTCCCTAAGGCCGGATTCACACAGCCGTCGCTTATTTCATGCGAGAGAATTGAGTTCGATTTATGTAAATACTCTTGGATAAAACGCTGTCAGAGTTTGATCCGAGTGTCAGTGCACTGTGCGCCGATTCTCTCGCAGCACAAGTGAGTAGGAGATTGAGAACTTAATTTCTTCATTGACTCTATGCCAGTACATTGAAGTGCACTTGAATGACATCTGAGTCCAGTCTCATAATTCACACGCACTCATAGACTTGTCTGGATGTGTGTGAGCCGAGACTCTCAGCCCTCACAGCACACTGCCATTGTTTTCTCATAGCACTTGACCATTTCTCATAGCACACTCTCGTGAGAGAGACATAAATATGACCTAAAGCTACTTGATGATGGAATTAAATTATGCATTCTTGTACCCAAAGCTGCAATGTCTTCCATCAGTGGCAGAAGAATATTTTATAGCCTCTTCAAGGCTAACAAGCCATATTGTGACCTTTGCTTTTGACACTGACTAATTCCTAATTTTCTCCTAAGATGGAACTGTGTAAAGCTAGCCGTACACTTTAGATAGCTGTTGGCAAAACTCTCACTTCATCATACACATGCATGCTAGGCTTAGCGGATCATGTATGCCTCTTTCTAGGAAGAGGAGTAAACCCCAGTCAAACGTGGCTAAGGCTTCTCTTCATTAAAAACCAAAGGATCGGGCATGATAACCCTTTTTCCCCAACATGGGCCATCAGGACATTCAGGACACCACCAAATACAATACATGTAGATAGTTGGCCAGGTCTGTTCACATCACTAGGTTTGACCAGTATTCATCCATTGTATCTGGCACCAATCGACTCACAATGGGGGTCAAACAAAGCTGAATTGACAACAGTAACCAGTAATTGAGAATAATGACTCATTTTACATCGAGAATAAAATAAAAAGAGGTCCAGTGATTAACGACTACAGGCTACATTAGATATTGTCTAACAATAGCACCATTTGGATAAACACCCTGCTTTATTAATAGATTAGATGGTAGAAATTGTCTCAAAATATATATATACAAAGACTTAAATGGGGGTAATGGGAACCGTCACATAGTGCGTTTCAAGGGTAAAAGGAAATACTTAACTTGTAACCTGTACGAGTCATTTGTGGCACCATACAGCTTTGCCACACTTAAACAATGGCTTTTCAGCATTTTGTGTGGAGACATAGACTCAGGTAGATAAAGCTCAGGTAGATCTATATACTATGTAAACTCTCTATTTGATGGTCTTGATGAGATGGAGATGCTGGTGAGACATAACTGGCCGCACACATGAAGTTGTAATCCACTAGTGCCCACATGGAGGGTGCTGTAAAATGAAATTGGCATCTTGGGTGTCGTAATCACAGTTAACATTTCCAGATCGCACTGCCATCAAAGTGGAAAAGGACAAACATGCCTTTCATTCTAAACAATTTCTACATAAAGGTTAATTTTACACTGCGCGATGCGAAAAATTAAACGACCAATGTCCAGCAACATGCTTGCCAGTCTTTTGTGGTTTGATAGACTGTTTGCATAGGCAGATCTGGCCCAGCAATCAGTGATAGAATCCACATTGACTTCCATGGTTCTCGGCAAGACAAGTCCTGTTTACACAGGAAGATGCACTGCCGAGAAAGATGATCTTTTCTGCAGCACAAACGGTTATTTCACCTGATGAACACTGGGTGATTTGCAGCCTGTTTAGACTGCATGATTGTCATGAAATGGGCATTCCTAAGATAATCGGGCAGTGAAAATGGACCTTAACTCGCAATCGGAGCAACAGTGAGAAATGTTAAAGAGATAGTTTCTCTTCCAGGTAAAGCTATCCACGGCTTTACGTGTACGGAAATATAAAGTAAAAAGCACAGCTACATATGCCATCTGTGTGCAAAGCCCAGTGACGTTTACAAATTGTAATATTATATAAGACTAATTAATGATAGCTGTCAACTGAGTGCAAAGCTGATGAAATGTAGCACTGTAAGCTGCATTCTGTTAAAAGTACATTATAACACCTTCAGCCAGTGATTGGCTGCAGGAATCACATGAGTAGACAGGGTCATCATCACTGCAAAAAGGTAATGGAAGTCCAACTGGGAGCACCAAGGTGACATTACTGGAGACGCAGCTAATTTGTCCATAAAGTAAAGGTTTTTGAGAGTTTTTATGTCAATTCCTCCATTTAGACAAATGTTCTAAGATATTTAAAAAAATCCCTTTAAGGGCTGGTTTCCTAACAACAGTCATTCTATGTCTATAAATTCTATTCAACTCAGTTGTCTGCCCTCATACCATTTTATTATCAAATCAATGTAATTATTACTTCTTTTTTTTTTATATTTCTTTTTCTGATCCAAAGCTCCAAATTTCCTGAATGGCGAGTAGTCTAGCTTCGGCTTAGTTTAGCTGCCTAAATCATTCACTACAGGGAGAATGGGAGTTTGCGGCATACTTTTGTATTGCAGAGTTCAATGTTCAGTGTGCAGAAAGCACTTAGGCATCTTTAGTGGTAGCTAAAATGATATCTCTTAAAATAATTCTATGCTCTGCACATGAAGCTATGTATCAGAAAAATATAGCTTATTCCACTTTTAAGGATATTTGAAAAAATAATTATAGTAGTATTTTAGACCTAAAACTACATGAAGATGCAATCTTATCCTACAAGTACATAATGGTAGCTTAATGTAAGCCTAAATGACATGGGATGACTGACACCATTAGCTGAGGAGAAGAAACCCTGATAGACACTGATTGGTCATGTAAGGTGGACCAAGAAAGTATAGCAAATTCTTAGCCCCTGTGTAAATCAATGCCACCTAAATACTGTGCAAGTCTGTGAACATCTAGTTTGTACTGCATTTATTTGCATTGTTTATTTGCCTTGAAATGTAAAATAAAGCATTTTACTAAATATTTTTTAAAATAATTTACTACTACCATTTTGCTGCGGCAGAGTCTGTGTACTTCACATAGCTGGCTGTTCTGCTGCTTCTGAGAAATCTAGAAGCACAGAAGCATACTGCTCCTCACTGCTTTATCCCTCCCATCACTCAGTGTTAGGTAGCATCAGGAAGGATGTTGTACACAACAGATATGAGTGTTGAAGAGGAGGGAAGAATATAAGTCTTCAGGGAGGACAGATTACAAAGGCAATGCTGTAGTAAACTGGGAAGAGGGAATCACACGTAGGAGACAGAAAAAAGTTATACTCCTCTACGATTCTATGATTCTATGTTTAGTTTGCAAAAGAGAAGACTGAGAGGAGACTTAATAGCTGTCTACAAATATCTAAAGGGCTGTCACATTGTAGAAGGATCAACTTTATTCTCATTTGCACAAGGAAAGACTAGAAGCAATGGGATGAAACTGAATGGGAGGAGACACAGATTAGATATTAGAAAAAACTTTTTGACAGTTAGAGTGATCAATGAGTGGAACAGGCTGCCACGAGAAGTGGTGAGTTCTCCTTCAATGGAAGTCTTCAAACAGAGGCTGGACAGACATCTGACTGGGATGATTTAGCGAATCCTGCTTTGAGCAGGGGGTTGGACCAGATGGCCCAGGAGGTCCCTTCCAACTCTACGATTCTATGATTCTATTATCTGTCAGCACAAGGGAGAGGAGATCTTTCATGGAATTTAGAAAGGAAATTCAGTTGAAGAATACATGAAAGTGAGTGATGGCTGTATTCCGGACACAGACCATGCAGCCATCATTAATTGCTGGGAGAGACATGTCTAGACAAAAGTCTAAACGAAGTGCAGGTCATGCATAAAGGGATGAAGATTGCAGACACCTAATGCACCTTTTTACCACTAACTACTGTATGTAAAATATTTTTAAAGGTGTCCATTGGTTGGGAACCATCACAAATAATGATTTCACAGTGGGCAGCTGAGGCAAAAGTATTCAAGTAGATATCGTTGGATAAGTCTGCAATGCGGGGAACTATGTCGCAATCTCAGGCAGAGGGTTTTACAGGCGAGAACAACACAACATAGCTGTAGAACCAATCACAGAAGAACTAAAAAGGTTGCCAAACCACCCCCCCCAAAAAAAAAACCCAGCTATCCATTCCCCTTCTCAGGTGACCTGCACCTTCATGAATACCAATAACACTGAAGATTATATGGATTGAGAATGAGAATAAAGTACATAGGGTATAACCCCCTGTAAAGGTAGTCTGTCACATAAGCGAGCAGTTTGATAAAGACCTAGGCCTAAACCGTGGATGAAGTCATATCACAAATATGGCTGCGTCCGCTGTATATCTCTATAACACCAGTTAACCAGAGAGGTAGAAAATCCCGATATGCATATTTTTCACAAAAGGTTGTACTGTTTAGCAGGAAGGTGCATTCATTCTTACCACTAAGACTTCAAATATCATATCATTTATTACCATCCTACTGTAATTTATTGCAAATTCCACTGTCGCTAATTGCTTTTGGTCTATAATATTTATTCCTATATATCTAGTTGTGATAAAACTATGAAGCCATCCCACTATGGCCCACAGACGTATATATATCCCAATATCTCCGCTGATTAAAAAAGTTCACACTTGAGATAAGGTCTTCGGACTTCTTGAAGCCTTACTCTAGATGGGTCCCATTAATATACGTGAACCATTCATACACGAGTATGCCCCCATGCAGGCTGTTCGTACTGAATACTGTACTATGACTACTACATGTCTTAGAGATATTCTTTCATGATCGCAGTGCTTCCAGGGGAGATACTGCATCAGATTACATTAGAGGTATAGTAGGACCACCACAGATGTCTAGAAATGTTATATTACTACGATGCATGAGGCTTAAGGATAATATTCAGCTAATACTAAAGCATCAAGCCGTATGAAAAAGCAGGACATACAATATTGATATGTAGAGAAATGGATTTGAAGGAGAGAGATGCAGAACACACCATTTTCTTTAAAATAGACTGGAGCTGGAAGGTTGACCATAGCTGCTGGCAGAACGTTTGGTCGGCCAATATCTATTCCTCCCCTATGACATGAATACAAGGCTCACCAAACCGTGCATGTGGTTCAAATTGGTTTAGGAGAATAAGCTAGTGCCAGACCGCTCTTGTGCGATCGTAGGATCAGACATGTTGAAATGTAACATACCTGACCCTTGCTATTATTACATCTGTCAGGCACACTCCATACACATGGCTATTCAATTCGTCCTGCTGAAATTCACAGGCTTGGATGACACCTTGTATGGGCACCTTAAGACCTAGGCCTGTTACCCAGAGAGCAGATATCAAGGGCTTATTAAAGGGGTTATCCTGTAAATAAACAAGTAATAACCTATCCACAGGATAAGTCTTATTGGTTGGTGGGGGTCCAACAGCAGAATGGGGACACTTTTCTCTCCATTAGAATAGTTTGCAGTGCATATGTTCCATCTTGCCCTATGGTGCTGCTGAGCGCTTTGCTTGGCTTTTTCTGGCATCCCCATAGGGAATAAATGGAGTGTTGGTTGGGCATGCACTCTGGCGCTCCATTCTAATGGTGGCTTGTTTGAGATAAAATCTACTCATTCTGCCTATAGGCACAGATCCCAGTGGCTAGAGCCGCCACCAATCAGCAAGTTATCACTCTTCTTGTGCAAGGGTGATAACTTGCTACCCTTTAATATGAAAGTCCAGAGTGCAACAATCCCCAGCAATATAATCATCCCAACAATTCTACTGTCTATTACCTAATAATGTATAATTATCTATCCACAGTAGATTGAGTACCTTCTTACATATGGAGGCATGGATACTTCTAGTGTTCTCGGTTAGATGATAAGTGGCAAGCGTTTGCTTACAGAATCCTAATGAGTGATGACACTGCACTAATGAGAATGTGGCTGGAAACTGGAGGAAGGGACTCAGATGTTGACTGCCTAGCAGTAGCGGACACAGATAGCAGAGGGCCCCTGTGCCAGAACAATATATGGGACCGTTTGCACTCTAATAGTTCCTCATAATGCAGAATTCCACCTGCATAGGAGGTGAAAGTGGCCCCCTCACCTCTTGGACTCTAATACGGCCGCACATGCTGCACCAATGATATGTCGTCTGAAGTCCAATGGAACCATGTTGTCTATAGTATCTGTATAATAGAGTTATCATGGGATCCAGATTTGTGGAGGGAAACAGAACAATGTCTTGTTGTGCTCTGATCTCAAAACAGTAATTACTCTTATATCCCTGAATAATGAACAGATGTGATACTGTATAAAACACATAGAAAAATAGAAGTAGATTTTAAAATTGTATATAGGTTCAGTGACTGTGTTCGTTACATGTAATGGATACCATGTACTCATCTCCCAACTTGACATTCACTATGCCTGTCTTTCATATGATTGTCTTCAGCTGGTTGGAGTTAATACCCCAATGACTAGAGATCAGTGCATCCTGACATGTTGTGTGAGCGTGTCCGACTGAGGGGTCAGACGAGTGCCTCCAGGGAAGAACGAGAAATGTTATCTTTCCTAGAAAGTCTAGTCTCATTTCACCATATGTTATCCAGTATTTATGATTTTCAATCTATATATACGCAATATAATCCCTGCTCAATTTACGATTAACCATCGTACTTCCTAATTGTTGCTAGTTACAACTGAATTTCCGAGTATTTATTCCGAGTATTTATGGTCAACAATTGATGCGGTGCACTCATACCATCAAAATATAATATTAAAAGGTTCAATTTGGCTTTTGATAAGAAAAAACAAAATCATCAAATACATAATTCACAGAATAAGACGCAAATGGTCGATGGTCTGTAACCAACAGTAAGAGTGGATGCACCTTCGAATTTCATGACCTACATCGTGTTTCTTCATGCTGGTGGTCTATAAACAGCCAGTCCCAAGGCACCGGGCACAGGGATCATTCGGCACAGTGAAAGGTGGGTACAGCTGGCAGTAGTGAGCTCTGAGAACTAGACTCAATCATCAAAGTGTTCTAGGAAGAGATGCGGTGTAACAAGACGACAGGGGGATACAAAAAAAAGAAACCAGCCACACTCTACAAACAAAAGGACGGGATCACATTGGGAAAGCGATGTGAGAGATGAAACAAAGGCAACTATTTAATAAGCTCTGACACCATCTTCCTCTTTACTCAGGGGGGACGCAGACCCATTTAAATGAATGAGCCTATCTGCAGCATGGGAAGGTGTATTGAGCAGCATACTAAATACCAGAGACTAGAACTGGCAGAAGACAAAACCAGAGGAAATATTTCAATAGAAAAGAACACCTATAATGGGATAGGTATTTGCTTGGTCAAAGAAAAGGATGATATATGTGTTTTAGGAATGCTTGAGAATAGATAAAGGGTGGGACGAGATAGGGAGGGACAAGGAAGGCAATAGCTATAAAAGTACTCGTAAATACTCGTAAATGTGCAGAGAAGCTTATAGACTTGCAATAAGTGATCTAGTATGTAATACTCGTCTGACATGTTTAAAACTCAAGCCAGCACCAGGACTGACAGCGATTATTACAGTGCGCTGCTGCCCTTCCGGCTAAAGTGCTCTGCACGGTACATGCGAAGCCTTAGGGATTTTACACCACGGACATTATTGCCATTTTGACAAGGGACTATTCCATATACCATGTGGCTGAGTCTCCCATTCAGGCATCACCTATGCAGAAATGAGCAATGCAGCATTAACGTATACCAAAAATGTAGGACATCAAAGCAGCAAATATAGTCGGTTTTCACATGGTCTTTTAAGTTACAAAGCTCACAGTGACTCCAAATAAGACAATGACTGTACCGCCTTCTTCACTGAGGCATAAGGGGAAAAAAAAAAATCGAAATAAAACTCTTTGGAAGGAACAGAAAATAAATATTTGCAATTTTAAAAAAAAAATTCTAACTATCCCTGTTTGATGAACTTTATCCCAGAACAACTATGGAACAAGTAAAGGAGTAGATAGACTGCACAGTAGCTAGGAGACTGAGCGGGAACTACAGAGCTCTGGCACCGCTAAAACAGTGGGAGGATCAATATACAACCCAGAAGTTAATTTCTTCCCTTCCTGCAACTTACACCTCCTAAACGAACATAGATTTATACACAAAGAGCAGATACAATGCACAGGCAGTTTAGGGTGCTGTCTATCTGACTTCACAGGACGTGCATCTGTAACCCGACAACTTTACACTCTGTAAGCTTCAACTTTTGCTTCTTGTGCAGTAGTACTTTCTTTAAGAATTTGACCACTTTTCAAAATGGTTGCTCTTACAGAAGCAATGTGGATGAGAAAATGGCAACTCCTTCAGGGCCAAGGAGGATGAACAACCAACTGACAGTCCCTCTGTGTCTGGAGGTGTTGACCTATATGTTGAGTGAATACTATGAAAAGAAAGCAGGTTGTGTTCTTTACTTAGGGTGCTTTCCATTAACCACTCTATGTTTTCTCACTTACGGTAATTAGAGAGAATGTTCTTTTAGAGCAAAATGTGCAATTACCACCAATTATCCAAAAAACATTAGTGTTCCCTATCACGGAAAGCAAGTGAAGTCCTAGAGTCCAATGAAAGAAACAGCAAAGCGTCTCGTGACTATGACTGAACTCTTCAGAGAGAGGAAATGTTTCATGGAGCTTTTCGAAAGTAGAGCAGTTCCTGTAGTCCGACGGGAAAGAAATGAAACCTTTTTTTTAAGGAAAAAAAAATCAACTGTTTAAAGTTAGTTTTCCTGTCTTGTTTGCTATTTTTTTTTGTATTTGGTCCTTTCATAGTTTAGTTGCAACAGTGCTTCTCCGAAAAAAGGTCCATCTATAAATATAATTTCTTTTTTTTTCTATTTTAATACTCCTTTCTCAATATATATTTGTATTATTTTTTGAAAGGCGTCAACCTGCTGAAGTTTTGCCAGAAAGGGGATTGACTTCTTCTGGGTTCAGTGAACTCAAAAACTTGTGGTTGGTTTATTCCGTCGGTCACCATATACTGTCCGTGAATTGCCCCGGGGTCCTGAGGCGGCGGGTATGCTGGAGGGACCGAGCGTGGACAGCTGACGCCAGCTAGGAGAGAAACACACACCAATTAGATGACTACAGGATCACAGTACAACTCTGAATTACACTGATTAAATTAGATTTTCACCTCTACAAAATTGGAAGATAGAAAACTATTATGAATTGTCATCTTATGATCCTTCTATCGAGTACATTGTTTCTTTTTTTTTTCCTTAAAGAAAGTGTCCACTACTCAGATAATCTCTTCTGAATCCTTTCAGTAAAATAATAACAACTATACTCACAAACTGGCTTTCCTGGGGATTGTGTGACATTATTATGTCAGGCAATCTCTGTGGCCAATCAGTGCTTGCTTCACTCTCCCCTCCTATGCACGTAATTGTCATCTGGAGGAGGGAAGAGCTGCAGCTGCTCTCTGTTTTCCGCTAGATGTCATACGATTTCTGGGAGAGCAAGTGCCAACACTGCTGGAATGACGCCAGCACCAAAGGTGAGTAAAGGTGTTATGCTTTTACAAGGGGGAATCATAGGGCTTCAGAAGGGAATGTCCGAGTAGTGGACACCCACTTTAAAACTTTTGCTGCCATGAGGTTCAGCACTGTCTGAATTGGTTATACAGTTACCACGAAGACACCACATTGTTCCAGCACAATGCAAAAAAAGCAATACAGTAAATAAATGACTGAAACAATAAAAGCAGCAAGAAATGAATTTTCCTGGTCATATACAAATAGCCTAATCATAGAAAATTCTTTATCCCAGTGTGTTCTCTGCTCAAATAGGGTAACTTTATGCTTATTTTTTCTTACCTCAGTAAACAAAAGCACAGACTGATTTGTATTACCCTATCTATTATTATCCATTAGATTTTTCTAGATGAATGACACTGATTTTCACAGGATCTGCCTCAAATTAAACATGAATGGGAACATACAGATAGTTATCGCAACGTGTCTCATTAGGTTAAAGAAGAATTGTCTAATTGTTTCCCAGATTATTCTCTTTTCCCTTTTAAAATAAATGTGGACACCTGGCTGATCAGAGCTGAGGAACCAGCGAGTGATCAGTCGACTGCAATTAACGGGAATCTATCAGCTGATTCATTCTACCCAAACCGGCAGCAGCATGAATCAGATTATGGATCTACGACTGCAGCCAGGTATATTTATCTCAGAAACACTCCGGAGACTAGACTATTCCAGACCTGTCAATCACATTGAGCAACACTGGCAAAAAATGTCCAGAGGTGGTGCTGGAATAGTTCCTAGTTGATGACATGTTGAGTCACATGACTGCTGTAGCCAAATCAGTGGCTGCAGCTCATTAATATTCCGTCAGAGCTGATGTCCGCTATCACAAAATAGTAAGGCTATGTGCCCACGCTAGCGTTTTTAAACGCTCAGGAAAAGGATCCCCTTCCCAGAAAACGCGCGTCTTTTGACGCGTTTTTGACGCGTTTTTTGACACGCGATTTCTGGGATCATTGGGGATGGCTAAAAACGCTGAGCAATGCGGGAATTAATGAGCATGCTGCGTTTTTAGCCGCTAAGCGATTCCTGAGCGGTTAAAAACGCATGCATTGGCACAAAAAGCCAAAAATGCATGCTAATTAATTTGATGCATCTTTTAAGCGTTTCTGCAGCGTCTGATCCGGCTCAAATGCTGCGGAAACGCTTACAAAAACGCATCGTGGGCACACAGCCTTAAGGCCACAGCCAGTCAGTGGCACTTGATTGACTGTAATAGAAAGGTGACACAACAATGTCACAACACCCACCAGAAATGGCAGCACCAAGATCATTGCAATGGCGCTGCTCCAGGACGTGAGTATACATTGTTTTACTGGAAAACCGTTTTTAAGGTGTCCACACCATGTATGGTACCTTAGATAAGTGGCGGTAAAATGCTCTTTCAGCCAAAAGCTATCTCTTCTGACCACATTACACACATGGTGACTCAATTCAGCTGATTGTTAATGTGTTTAAATAAGGAAAATAAAATAAGTGTTTCCTCACAGCTCTGGTGGTGGCTTATCTCCTTGCAGAACCAAAGGATCGGCCATTGAAACTCAACATGCTGGACCCCTCTCTCCCCATAATACTTGGTGCATGCTGATTAAGTACATGTTGCTGTCCCCTCAGCAAAAGCAAGAAGGAAGACGGGGCTTATTCCAGTAGAGAAGACCATTTTGCTCCTTACAACCTTAATAATTAATCAACACCTGGAGGAACATCGATGAGCACAATCACAATCTATTTATTGTATCCGTAATTTATATCACATCAATGAGGTATAGAAACTTAACATATTGTGAATAGTAGCAACATTTTGGATATTATACCCTTCATCAGGTAGAGAAAAAAAACACAATAAAAAGTTTGTGAAGTATATTCTGTGTCCATCAAAATTTGTATCAGGAGGACCCCATACCCATTAGACGTTTGGCTGTTTACTGATGGATCCTACTATACAGAACTACTCCACTATGTTACAAGGGAGGAGATGAGGGAACAAGTGATTGATCAGAGTGATTGAGATTGGGAGAAACTTGGGAACCCAACAAGGATACCTTCTTTTAATTAAAATCTTGCGTGAATTGTGGGCTGGGAGATAAGGTGAGGTGCACTGGGTGAGGGAGAACATCACAGCAGCCAGTCTCCGTCATCGTGGAGCCAACAGGGCAGAAAAATGCACTATATATATATATATATATATATATATATAATGCAGGTGACACCATGTTCAGATACAATCACAATACAGTTTCATTTAAAAATTCACCTGGAATCATCATAAGCTTTAAAGCTTCCACATATGGGGATTTATGAGTGTAAAGTATTGTGCACAGGAGCTATAATCTCCAGCAATGAAGTGCAATGTAAATCTGACAGATTTGCATTTTCTTTCCTTAATTTCTTAAAAAAAAAGTTTGTGAAAATGTCATGGGACCTTGAATCCTAGGAACGATTTAGATTCTATTTAAAGATCTATTAGCCAGTTTCAGGTATCAGCCATCTCTAGAAGAGTCAGAATAATCCATTGGTTTATGTTACTGTGAAAACTAATCTCCGCTGGTCAAAAATGTGTCTTAAAGTTCTACTGAAACTTTTGATGATGCAGAATTGAAGATATAGGATTGCGTGATGTCTTGCCGACCTTTTACCAACTAGAAATAACTCTGGCTTTAAAATCCTATTGGACTAAAAGGTCAATGTCTCAATGGCTCTTACTTGAAAGGGAACTCAAATTATGTTCTTTCTGAGAGGCAAGTTGAGCTAAGATTAAAATCAAGGAAGCTTAATGGCTTAAAGTGATTACAGAGTGCAGGACACCACTCAGACATACTGCGCCAGGTCTATATGTATTGGAACCAGGGTCAGAATAGGGACTATGGTATATTCCCCTTTAAGAATTAGGTTACCCACAATTATTTTATTAAGTCGCTTCTCATTGCCTAAGCATCAA
Organism: Dendrobates tinctorius; assembly: GCF_039654945.1. NCBI lineage: Eukaryota > Metazoa > Chordata > Amphibia > Anura > Dendrobatidae > Dendrobates > Dendrobates tinctorius. The sequence continues at coordinate 1,505,628 of NW_027361821.1, forward strand.
AAACTAAATATAGTATAGAAAAATGCTTTTTTTTCTGAAGTTTTCATCTGCTCTGTTATCATTTGATGTGCCACAGGGCAGTATCCTTACAGATAGAGTCACAGGGGGAGAAAAAAATAAAGTCTAAATAGTAACAGGCAATTATACAATGAGACATTAATTATGTGCTTTCTCTGCTTGGAGTATATAGAAAATGAATATGTAACAATCGCCAACAGAAATCATATTATGTATTGTGTCTGTTTATGCAAGCATTTATCATAGCAGAATTACTGCCGCAAGCACACGCCTCACTATTCATATGTGTTTTATTATGGCAATTGCAATGGAAATGTAAGTCAATACTTGAATTAAATGGCTTTCAATGATAAAATAAAAAAACATGAACATTTAGGTCAATACAGAAAGCATGTAATGTTGATAGTCCCTTGAAGGTGGCATACAATGACTATGAAGGTTTTAGGCACCCGGCATGTGAAACAGATGTGTACCCCAATATACAATTTGTAGACACGTAAAGGTACAAAATAGAAATTGATATCCACCATATTACCCACCCATACAACACAGCTTTATGCAATTGTAAAGAAGAGAGGTTCGTTGTATGAAGTGAAGAGCCGGAGGCAGAGAAGGGGTTAACAGGATTTACTGAACAGGTAATTAAATAAGGAATACTCCACGCAGGGAGGCAAGACTAGTAACGGCAATGACGGGAATTGCACACAAACACAATGCACGAGAAAAAGATATACAAAAAACAAGGTAACTTATCGCTTGCAGTTCTTGCAGGGGAAAGGCTGTAAAGTCTCCCGACGTCGTCACAGATTGTGGACAAAGTCTCTGGTTCTGTTACAGAGGAACGTGAAACACTGTTTCCCGACGGTTCTGATGTATCTGGTTTGGCCTGGCTTTGGTTGCTCTGGAACGTGGAAACAGTTCTTTGTGTAGATTCCTCAGGGAAGGCGCCAAACAAGAACCTTGGGCACGCTCACAGACCACGGCAGCAGGCGGTCTTCTGGAGTAGTCTCGAGGAGCGGAGCAAGTCAGCTTATCTGTAACTGCAGGTATGAAAGAGCTGCCCAAAAAGGCAGGGTCAGGCGATAACTCAGTAGTGTAACAGTCAATCTTAGAGTCAGTACACTGAGGGATGAATGGCGTGGAGTTATCAGTCAGAGCAGCGGAGAGGGAGTCAACCTTCTCCTGTCGTTTCCCCCCAAGTCTGACCCGTTCCCGCGCTCAGTCCTCTTTATATTCCCAGTGCCCCCTGCTGTCCAGAGTGAAGGTCCTTGCCTCCGAGAAGAAACCTCCCCTGGCAACAGTGGTGACAGTCCTGATAGTTCCGGCCTCAAAGGGAACCGGAAACCGCTGTTTTGACGGTTTGCCGGCAAATAAACTGATCCAGATTGTAAAGACTGTGGGGTTGTCCAGCCGTTGTGCATTCAGAGCGACATAGATTGGAAGGAATAGTGGAGTCTTCCAGTGGAGGTAAACTTGGATCTGCACCTGCCGTTACGTTTTCTTCCGGGGTCTCAGGGCCCTGACCAATAGACGAATTTTCAGATGGCTGTTCGGAACTTTCCTCTTCTTCGTCTTTCACGGCCACGGGAGACACCTATTTGGGAACCTCAGGGGTTTCTTCTCTTTGCATGGGGTCCTCAGAGAGGTATGGCCGGAGCATACTCCTGTGGATCACTCTGGTGGGCGCATTCTTTTCTCCTTCTGGATAAATCTCGTTTTCGGGCCCTTCTGTACCGACCTGACGCTTCACTCTGTATGGCCTACTCTCCCACTGATTTTCCAGCTTGTCACGTGGACGTTTCTTCCACACCAACACTTGATCACCAACCTGAACATCTGTCCCTTGCAGAAGAAGCTTCTCAGGGTGTTCCAATTCCCAGAGCCGTAAGGTCTGTAGACGGTGGCGATGTTCTCGGACCCAGGCACACACCCCCATCCGTGGGTAGCCCTCTCCTGGATCCAGCTCCAGTTCCGTGACTTCTTTTCCCATTTGGCCGAACAACAAGGAGTAAGGTGTGTAACCGGTGGTTTGGTGGACTCGATTGTTTTAGATCCACACTAATTCAGAGACATACTCTGCCACTTAGCCTTCTTATCGTCTTCCAAGATCCTTAACATCTGAATTAGAGTACAGTTAAACCACTCACAGGCCCCATTTCCCTGAGGATGGTACAGTGTGGTGTGTGATCTGTCGAACTGATAGATCTGCTGTTATTCATCCATTACTCTTCCCAAGAAACAAGCTCCTTGATTCGAATGGATCTGCTGCGGGCATCCATACACTTGAATAAAATGTTTACAGATGGCATACGCAGGGATATCAGCGGTCTGGTCCTGGGTGGGCGTCACCATCGCAAACTTCATGAAATGGTCTACCATCACTAGACAGTGGTCGTATCCTTGGTGGGCCGGTCCGATGGTCAAATAGTCGATGGTCAACAGTTCCAGGGGGGCTAAGGTTACTATCATCTGAGTAGGAGCTCTTTGTTCCGGGGACTTGGCCAACTCACAGACCTGACAGAGTCTACAAGCCTCTTCAACCTCTGCTCTTAGCCGTGGGTGGTAAACAAACAGCTGTAGCCACTGGAAAGATTTTTCAAGACCGAAGTGAGCCCCTTTTTCGTGAGCTTCAGTGGCCATGGTAGACAGCACCGTCTCTGGAATCACCACCTGCCAGGAAGCCCAAAGTTCCCTCTGTAGTTAAACCTTCCGATATAACAGCCCGTTTCTCATCTGGAGGATCTCACACTGCTAGAGTATCTTCAATGCTTCTGGAGTCAGAGCACTCCACTGTTCCTGACTAGGCAGCTTCTTCAGTGTCACCCATTGTCTGAACAGAGCAAGTTCACGATCTTCCTACTGCAACTAGACCCACTCATCCCGAGATCTCCCCAACACTCCTTGATGATGGGTGGGTCTGTATTTGGTCCAGATTGGCCGCCACTGTCCCAGCATTCTTTCAGAACCGGGGAACCTCCTCTTCCTCCAGCATCTCATCTTTACTCTTTCCTGGTCGTGCATGTCTTGCTCTGAACAAGGCATCGGCATGGGTGTTCTTCACCCCCCTTTTATAAGCAATTCTGTATCGGAACTTCGCCATCCGGGCCACCCAGTGTTGTTCCAGGGCCCCTAACTTGGCATTCTCCAGATGCGCTAATGGGTTGTTATCAGTGCGCACCAGCACCTCCAAGCCGGACAGGTATTCTGCGAATCTCTCTGCCATGACCCACACCAACGCCAGCAACTCCAGCTTGAAGGAACTGTAGCTATCCGGGTTGCGTTTGGAATCGTGAAGGGACCGGCTAGCATAGGCGATCACCCCCTCTCTCCTGTCCTGCACCTACGACAACACAGCCCCAAGTCCGTGCAAGCTGTCGTCAGTGTGGAGAATGAACGGTATAGAGAAGTTCGCATAAGCCAGTACTGGAGCATTGGTCAGCGCCTTCTTTAAGTCACAAAACGCCTTCTCTTGCCTCTCCTCCCTATGGATGGATCGACCCTTGGCATTTGGGGGTACCCCTTTTAGGAGTTTGAGTAACGGTTGCACCACCTGGGCAAAGTTCTTCAAGAAGCGATGGTGGTACCCCGTCAATCCCAGGAAAGCTCGGACATCTTTTACATTCTCCGGGGTTGGCCAATCTCGAATGACTGCAATTTTCTCCTGTGACGGCTTCACTCCCTCGGCGGAAACATCATGACCTAGGTACTCGATCTGGGTTTGAAACAAGTGACATTTTTGGGGTTTCACTTTTAGCTCACACTTCTGTAAACGGCTCAACACTTGCTCTAGTCTCCACAGATGATCTTCAAATGAGGCAGCATATACGATGATGTCATCCAGATAGATGAGCGTGGCCTCAAAGTTCAAATCACCTAGACAACTCTCCATCAGTCATTGGAATGTACCGGGGGGCACCAGCCAGGCCGAATGCATCCTGTTGAACTTAAAGAGGCCCATGGGAAGTATAAAGGCCACCTTCGCCTGATCCTTTTCTGACATGGGCACTTGCCAGTAGCCACTGGCGAGATCCAGTGTCGAGAAGAATTTGGCCTTTCCCAACTCGGACAGAGATTCCTCAATCTGAGGCAGAGGGTATGAGTCTTGTACAGTACAGGCATGAAGCTTGCGGTAGTCTTCACAGAACCTCAGTGTCCCATCCTTCTTCCACGCCAGCACAATGGGGGCTGCCCACGGACTCTGGCTTGCTCTAGTTACTCCTGCCTGTAGCATCTGACCAAGCATCTCTCTCACTTCCTGATATAACTGGGGGGGGAATCTGCCGGTAACGCTCTCGAATGGGTGCTGTATCCCCCGCTGTTATCTCATGAGTGATCTCCGTGGTGCAGCCGAAGTCATCCTCATGATTCGCAAAAACGGACATATCGCCCCAGTAATGTTTCTACTTGTTGCACAATTAGCTGTAATAGTAAAGTTTTATTAATACTTGGTCAGGCATGACCAAGTTAAAGGGAAGGGGGAATGTAAAGGGATTGGTAAATATGTTTGCTATAATTCTGGTACTGCTACACTACTTGGTGTATTACCAATGTTTGCCTTACTGTTACTGCTACATAGTTATGTGTATCACCATTTCTGCTAATTGTATTATGTATAATAAGCTTTATACTGTTTTTGTATTCTGTTAAATGTGTAATTAACATTGTTGGATAGGGTAAGTGCAGTGCACACATTGGCCACTAGATGGGGGGCATTTTAGTGCACGTAGTTCCTAGCTAGTGTGTAGTACAGTACAGGGTTAATTTCGTAGGGGGGCTTCTTCTTGGTAAGTCAGGGGATACTTTCTAGAATAGTTCAGAGGGCCAGAGGTGCCTGAAGGGTCCACATGTGCTAAAGGCCTAGGACGCTGCAGCAACCACGAAACGTTTAAGAGTGAAGCCCAGCTCACCACAGCGGACCAGCACAGCTGGGGGCCAGAAGTAGTACTAAGATGTGGCAACTCATTACTTTGGCACAAACCCTTAGGACCGGGGCAGAACGGCCAAGGGAACCCACCGAAGCAGTGAGTGCAGACAGTGACAAAGCGGGACCAGCACAGTGCACAGAACATCGGAACAGGTCACTCTCCCAGAAGCTACGGACTGCAGGTATTAATGATCTTGTGCCTGGGGCAAAACAGACCGAGGGATGCATATCCGTAGTGGAGCTGTATAGAGAGAATGTTGAGAAACCGTCAGGGATGATCCGACAGGGGTCCACACTGAGTAGCCATGAAGAAAGCACAGGGAAAGTGAAAGAACCTTGCAATGCAAAACCTGTTGTTAATAGTGTGGAAACTTTGGAATTGCTGTGTAACAAGTCAAGTAAAGATGCTCTTGTTAAAGTTGTGAAAGACTGTGTCTCAGTTAATCGGGAATTACCCAGGAACGGTTTCCCACTGCATAGGGAGGACCCAGAAGGAGCTGGACCAGGAGACACAGGTATGCTGACTAGCGAGCATGATTTTTCTGTGAGGCTACGACTACTGTCTGTCATGATCCAGGTTGGATATGACAGAGAAAATGCACAAGTAACCTTTTTTTTTCCTTGAGCTGTTTTGCTCAGGTTTGATTTTGCCCCGGTGGCCACAAGTGTCATTGCACTTGATGCTTTCTGTGCTTAGAGATACTTTTGCCCCGGTCGCCAGTATGGTCATTGCACTGGTGTTTTCACTTCTAGTTTTCCCCCGGTGGTGGTTAGTGTAATTGCACGGGGATCACTAAAAGGTGTGTGTGCACGTAATTATAAAACAGGTGTTATTGCTCTATAAAAGAGTGTCAGGTGTGGTAATCACTGTTGGTGATAGTCCTCAGTTACAAGCAAGCCTGGGTGAAGGATGGAGCTGAAGGAGAGTCCCGGGCAGCTCAGTGAGAGTCCTGGAGTGGCAGCTATGGTGTCTGCGAGGAGGGCTGGCATGGCTTGGTGGAGTTGCAGCTATGGTGTCAGCAAGGAGTTCTTGCATGGCTTGGTGGAGTGGCAGTTATGGTGTAGAGCTGCATTCATGATGCTGAACTTGGTTGCTGGAAAGCTGGACTCATATGCTGGACTCTGTTTCTGGACAGCTGTATGCAGGTGGTTGACTCTGTTTGCTCCAAGGCTGCACTATGGTGTTGCATCCGGTCGGAGGAAAAGATGCATGCAGGTGGTGGGCTCTGTTGCTGGGAGCGTAAGCAACAGAGCAAAGCTAAGTGGCGTTTCCCTGTTTTGTCTCTTTTCCTTATGTGTGTTTTAGTGCAGTGGTGGGATTAGTTTCCGCACCGGCCATTTCACTAGAAAGGGGTAGGTGCAGGGCGAGCTAGGGTTTAAAGGTATCCTGAGCGGCGCCCGGTGCGGAACCAGCCTAGGGATCGGTAGGAGTGTAGAGACACTGACTCAGGGGAGTGCAGGAGGTCTCCATGTCCCCGCTCCCTATCGCAGGGCCACCATTGTTATTGTTACCCATGTTTTCCCTTTTATTGTTTAAATTCGCCTTACTGGAGGCAGGGTTTCCAGACATACGTGTATTTCCAAAATTCGCATGTTTGAGGCGGCGTATCCAGCTGCACGTTTTATTATTTAAATTCACCCAACTGGAGGCGGTGTATCCGGGGTCACGCGTGTCATCTAAATCCACCCTGCTGGAGGCGCTATGTCCAGCCACGCATGACCATGACACTGTCCTGGCTGAACCGTATACAATTACCGTAGATATCATGCATCTCTACTATCGCCAATCATAAAGCTTGTAATCTATGTGAACACTTTGGTGGCAGTGTTGGACTGGGGTGCCAATTGACTTTGGGGGGGCCACTTTTCACCAGCATACAAATATTACACTACCCTCGTTCACAAAGTTACCTATATCTCTATATAATAATAAACTGGGTAGTTTGGTTAATGAATGATGAGATGCTGTTTTTTTCTGTACAGAATGAATCAAGTGAACTATTGCTAAGCACTGCCCATACAGGTGGGTTGGAGGCCCACCGGAGGATTGCCCTGCTACCCTATGGGCCAGTCCGAGCCTGGACATGTGATCATCATGGAGAAACATGTCTGCTACCGAGGGCACTACCTGGTGGAACCAGTAACCATATAATTTTAGTGCAAGTATTGATTTAGCATGGAGCACTGATGTTTCCACAGACAAGAATTGGGGCATCAGAAACCTCCGCAAGTGACGCCTGTTTTTTTTCCCAGGAGGAAATTAAAGTTTCATTTGATACAATCCGTACTGCCAAGTTCCTCTCTCCTGAACATGTGAGTGCCACGTGCCTCCTGTATTCCTGCAGTGAGCATCTGCCTAAGCATTTCTTCCTAATAAATATTGCAAGCTGTTTGAGTGTCTGAGAACACATCATGGATACAAAATGGAGAAATACTGCGGCCTGAACCGCTGGGATTCTCCCCAACACCCAGCTTCTAATACAAAGCATAAGAGAGTTTCCTACAAAGGCAGGGGATAGCACTCAGGGAATTGCAGACGTTAACCATTTTATTTCTGGTATTACTGGATCAAAGTAGGCCAGATTCTCCGAACACAATTCTATTGATTGCAGATGCCATCCTCTAGCTGGGGGGAATGGTGTATATGAAATGGAAAGGTCTATAAATGAATGCAGATGTGGAAATGGAAAGTTTTTAACTCATGATATCATGGACGGGGCTGTATCTTTATTTTCTAGAAGAATGTCTGTATACTAACTTCCTCATTGTCTGAGTTAAATTGTGGCTGACAGTCCAAAACAAAGTTTGTATGAATGAATCCGGGAGTCCCGTACAAAATTAGACTTAGTTAGGTCCATATATATTTGGACAGAGACAACAATTTTCTAATTTGGGTTATAGACATTACCACAATGAATTTTAAACAAAACAATTCAGATGCAGTTGAATTTCAGACTTTCAGCTTTCATTTGAGGGTATCCACATTAAAATTGTATGAAGGTTTTAGGAGTTTCAGCTCCTTAACATGAGCCACCCTGTTTTTAAAGGGACCAAAAGTAATTGGACAATTGACTCCAAGGCTATTTCGTGGACAGGTGTGGGCAATCCCTTTGTTATGTCATTCTCAATTAAGCAGATAAAAGGCCTGGAGTTGATTTGAGGTGTTGTGCTTGCATTTGGAAGGTTTTGCTGTGAAGGAAACATGCAGTCAAAGCAGCTCTCCATGCAGGTGAAACAAGCCATCCTTAAGCTGCAAAAAAGAACAGAAAAAACCCATCCGAGAAATTGCTACAACATTAGGAGTGGCAAAATCTACAGTTTGGTACATCCTGAGAAAGAAAGAAAGCACTGGTGAACTCATCATTGCAAAAAGACCTGGGCGCCCATGGAAGACAATAGTGGTGGATGATCGCAGAATAGTCTCCATGGTGATGAGAAACCCCTTCACAACAGCCAACCAAGTGAACAACACTCTCCAGGAGGTAGGCATATCAATATCCAAATCTACCATAAAGAGAAGACTGCATGAAAGTAAATACAGAGGGTTCACTGCACAGTGCAAGCCACTCATAAGCATCAAGAATAAAAAGGCTAGACTGGACTTTGCTAAAAAACATCTCAAAAAGCCAGCACAGTGTCTGAAAGAACATTCTTTGGACAGATGAAACCAAGATCAACCTCTACTAGAATGATGGAAGAGAAAAGTATGGTGAAGGCTATGATCCAAAGCATACCACATCATCTGTAAAACACAGCGGAGGCAGTGTGATGGCTTGGGCATGCGTGGATGCCAGTGGCACTGGGTTACTAGTGTTTATTGATGATGTGACACAGGACAGAAGCAGCAGAATGAATTCTGAGGTATTCAGAGCCAAACTGTGTGCTCAGATCCAGCCAAATGCAGCCAAACTGATTGTCCATCTGTAGTATGAAACGACGACCAATGACCCAAAACATAAAGCCAAAGCAACCCAGGAGTTTATTAAAGCAAAGAAGTGGAATATTCTTGAATGGCCAAGTCAGTCACCTGATATCAACCCAATTGAGCATGTATTTCACTTGTTAAAGACTAAACTACAAGACAGAAAGGCCCACAAACAAACAGCAACTGAAAACCACCGCAGTCAAGGCCTGGCAGAGCATCAAAAAGGAGGAAACACAGCGTCTGGTGATGTCCATGAGTTCAAGACTTCAGGCAGTCATTGCTAACAAAGGGTTTTCAACCAAGTACTGGAAATGAACATTTTATTTACAATTATTTAATCTGTCCAATTACTTTTGGTCCCTTTAAAAACAGGGTGGCACATGTTAAGGAGCTGAAACTCCTAAACCCTTCATCCAATTTTAATGTGGATACCCTCAAATGAAAGCTGAAAGTCTGAACTTCAATTGCATCTGAATTGTTTTGTTTAAAATTCATTGTGGTAATGTCTAGAACCAAATTTAGAAAAATGTTGCCTCTGTCCAAATATATTATGGACCTAACTGTATATTGTTCTGTGTGGCTGATGACTAGATTCATGGTTGATGATCATGTCTAGAGATGAGTGAACCTGAACTGTGAAGTTTGGGGTTTGTACTGAACAACTAGTGTTCAATGCTGAACTCCGAACATGGACTTCTCCAGGAAGTCAGTATTATTGTTTGGAGTTTGGAAGAGAAAGATCTGGAGAGGGAAAGAGATCCAAAGAGAGAGAGAGAGAGAGAGACTCTATTGACTGACATGGGGTTCGGGTTCAGCTCTGGTATCCAAACTTAGGACTAATGTTCGGTCGACCCCCAACAAACACGAACTTCCACGATTCCGTTCATCCCTAATCATTTAATCTACATTGCTTTAGCTTTTTCCAAAATGCATGATAAAAAGATGTACAGGAAATTTCTATAGTGGATCCAGCCATCAAATGCATGCAAAAATGTACATACCATGGAGGCAGATGTGGTTAATGGCTTTGCCCAATAGTCATGGAAAGGGTGAACCTCGTGGTCATAACTGCTGGCAGTGATTGACTGCAGCGGGCACAAATTAGGGCACATGCAGACAAGCGTAAAAATCGGAGGTGTGCTGTCTCATTTTATTATTGGATAGCACACAGACAGCACACCGACCCATGTTATTCACTAGGGATGTAAAGATGAAAGATTTAATTTCTTGGTCTGTCATGCACTACTTTCTTCTTAGTCTCGGATTAGACTCAGCCATTCAATCCTATGGGTGGGTAGAAAAAAAATGATCCCACACGGACCATCTGAGCGGCATTTGATTTTTTACAGACACATTTCTATAACAAACCTAAGAAGCTGTGTTTGATCATGTACATTTTTTAGTGTAGATTAATGAAAATTGATGGCACACGATGTCACATGGACGTAAAAAATGGACGCCCGGATGACACATGGATGAAAATCGGATTATTTATAAAAGAAAAAATCCAAGTTTTCTGGATGAAATTTGGGAAATTTCTAATACACTCGTCTGCAGGGGCCCTTAAGGTAATACGCCATCACTGAAATTAGGCCTGTCAAAAATGTAGTAAGAGTGGATTGGAAAAATGAGAACATTTACTTTTTTTATCTAAAATCATACATACAGTGGGTACGGAAAGTATTCAGACCCCTTTAAATTTTTCACTCTTTCTTTCATTGCAGTCATTTGGTAAATTCAAAAAAGTTCATTTTTTCCTGATTAATTTACACTCTGCACCCCATCTTGACTGAAAAAAAACAGAAATGTAGAAATTTTTGCAAATTTATTAAAAAAGAAAAACTGAAATATCACATGCTCATAAGTATTCTGACCCTTTGCTCAGTATTGAGTAGAGGCACCCTTTTGAGCTAGTACAGCCATGAGTCTTCTTGGAAATGATGAAACAAGTTTTTCACACCTGGATTTGGGGATCCTATGCCATTCTTCCTTGCAGATCCTCTCCAGTTCTGTCAGGTTAGATGGTGAACATTGGTGGACAGCCATTTTCAGGTCTCTCCAGAGATGCTCAATTGGGTTTAGGTCAGGGCTCTGGCTGGGCCAGTCAAGAATGGTCACAGAATTGTTCTAAAGCCACTCCTTTGTTATTTTAGCAAACTCTATGTGGGCTCTCATATGTCTGGCACTGAGAGGCTTCCATTGGGCCACTCTTCCATAAAGGCCTGACTGGTGGAGGGCTGCAGTAGTTGACTTTGTGGAACTTTCTCCCATCTCCTTACTGCATCTGTGGAGCTCAGCCACAGTGATCTTAGGGTTCTTTTTTACCTCTCTCACCAAGGCTCTTCTCCCACAATTGCTCAGTTTGGCTGGATGGCCAGGTCTAGAAAGAGTTCTGGTTGTCCCAAACTTCTTACATTTAAGGATTATGGAGGCTACTGTGCTCTTAGGAACCTTGAGTACTGCAGAAATTGTCTCGTAACTTTGGCCAGATCTGTGACTTGCCACAATTCGATCTCTGAGCTCCTTGGTCAGTTCCTTTGACCTCGTGATTCTCATTTGGTCTGACATGCATTATGAGTTGTGAGGTCTTATATAGACAGGTGTGTGCCTTTACAAATCAAGTCCTATCAGTTTACCCCCTTCGTCCCAGAGCCATAACTTTTTTATTTTTCCATTAATATGGCCGTTTGAGGGCTTGTTTTTTGCAGGACAAGTTGTACTTTTGAAAAACAACATTGGCTTTACCATATCGTGTACTCAAAAATGGGAAAAAAATTCCAAGTGCAGTGAAATTGCAAAAAAAGTGCAATTTCACAAAGGTTGTTTGGATTTTCTTTTAACCATCTTCACCAAATGCTAAAAGTAGCTTGCCGTTACGATTTCTCCAGGTCATTACGAGTTTATAGACACCAAACATGTCTAAGTTCTTTTTTATTTAAGTGGTGAAAAAAAAATCCAAAGTTTGTTTAATAAAAAAAATTGCACCATTTTCCGAGACCAGTAGCGTCTCCATTTTTCGTGATCTCGGGTTGGGTGAGCACTTATTTTGCGTGCTGAGCTGACATTTTTATTGATACCATTTTGATGCAGATACGTTCTTTTGATCGCCTGTTATTGCATTTTAATGCAAAGTCACGGTGACCAAAAAAGTAATACTGGCGTTTTTATTTTCTTTCTCGCTATGCCGTTTAGCAATCAGGTTAATCCTTTTTTTATTGATAGATCGGGCGATTCTGAAAGCGGAGATACCAAATATTTGCATTTTTTTAAATTGTTTTATTTTGAATGGGGTGAAAGGGGGGTGATTTGAACTTTTAATATATATATATTTTTTTTATATTTTTAAAAACTTTTTTTTTTTTACTTTTGGCATGCTTCAATAATAAATATGGGAGACTAGAAGCTGCCATAACCCGATCGGCTCTGCTACATACAGGTCATGATCAGATCGCCTACTCACTTGCTGTGAGCGCCGACCACTGGGCGGCACCCACAGCAATCCGGCACTGACATCCATAGAGGTCTCCAGGAGACCTCTAGTTGTCATGCCAATGAATCGGTGACCTGCGATCAGCTGGACTCCAACGAAGGAGTGGAACCATCTCAAGGAGGATCACAATGAAATTGACAGCATGTGACTTAAAAATGATTGTCTGAGCAAAGGGTCTGAATACTTATCTCCCGGACTGGCACCTATGCTCCGCTGTGAGTCCTGTATCCTCCAGTAATCTTGTGACATTTGCTTCTGTCAGGTAAGCGCTGCAGCCGATCAGTGACTGCTGATGCATCAGAGCAGACATCTGATAGGCTGCAATACTCACAGGACATAAAGAAAGTGATAAGATCACCAGGAGACACAGAACTTAGAGTGAAGCAGCCGCAGTACCGATCCCGGAGGTAAGTATGCCTTTTTTTTATTTTATGCTGCACATTGGGAGCATTGAAAATTCTAGCAGTGGTCAACCCCTTCAAAGAATTATTATTTTTTGCACATTTCTAAAATTCTCAACTAGCAATTTATGACTAAGAAATAATTATCTGTATATAGGGATATGCAGTAACTGGAAGAGATCTCAGTCATTACTCTTTGACTTTAAGGAGTAGCTTAGATTACAGCTGCAGTCAGGAGAACACTAAGCCGCTTTAGCCAAAGGACTTTCCCTAAAGATCCCAGTTGTGCAATAAATGCGGCAGACACGCTTACTAGTAATGCTCTGTCACATGAGTGCACTCAGAGGAACATCCTGCGGTTTGTCTGCAGGGCCCATTTCTCTTACGCATCATGTGTGCCATTACACTTCCAAGTGATAATACTGAGAGAGGGATTTGCAAGATAAACAGTTAATCTAATAGCATGTTTCCCTAAAAAGTGATGACAGGAGGCATAGTGACACAGGGAGCGGCACACATACTGCCGCAGCCGGTAACAATTATCTATTTATTTATGTTTTTCTTTATTGAGTTTCAATTAAACTAAGTGATTGAAACTTTCCTAAAGCAAAACAAATCCCAATTATTGCTACATGTATTAAAAAAAAAAAGTGTGGTGTGCAGGACAGAATTATTTATAGTGGTATCAAGGACCAGAACAAGCTTTTTTGTGCCAAGCCTTGCCTAAAAATAAACATGTCACCCCCCAGGACAATTCCTCCCTGTCTCTTTTTGGCAGCCCTCACTTGAAAAGAAAAAGAACAAGCTATGATAAAACATTATGCACCCATATAAATATAGCAAGACGCAGCAAGTCCTAATTATTATACTGTAGTTACAGACAAGTGGCAGGAAAAAACTTGCAAAATGGCTGAAAACAGATGGTTGTAGATATTTATAAATAACAACAGGGGTGTAAAACAAAATTTAAAGGGACCTACAACCATGTTCTAATGCCATGTCCAGAAGAGCTGACCAGATATCAAAAGAGTGGTGAGAGCAATATCTCTGATTAGAAGGCATTTCTCCTTATTCTCAGGTTGGATCCACCCCACAGCCTTAAACCTGTCATCAATATTTTATGGGGCAACCAGAAGTAGTTATGTAAAGGTCATTGCTCAACAATTAAAAAACACCTATATGTTCCCAATCCTTTGCTTCATTGCGGAGAAATCCTTATTTTTATCCCTACGTAAGTTAGATTGTAAGTGCAATGGTGCTGTAAGTGCACTGGGTGCTGTAAGTGCACTTTCAGTCCATGGTTCATCTCCAGTTCTCCTTGCTATCCCTGAAAACTTGACTGATAGTGGATAGAGAGACTTGTCTTTGAAAATATTGCTTTAATTGTTCAACAATGACATACATCACTATTTCTGGTACCCCCTAAACCATTGCATACAGGTTCTCTTTAAAGGGAACCGATCACCAGGTTTCCCAATATAAACTATGGCCACCACCTTTAATGCCTCTTTTACTGTATTCTAGCTAGATACATAAAAGTCGCACATGCCTTCTACATAGCTCAAAAACACCTTTTATAATCCTCCCATCCGCATCACTGGACTTGCTTTGGTTCCTCCTGTCTCGTCAAGTAAAAGAGGAATTAAAGGTGGTGGCCATAGTTTATATTGGTAACTTGGTAACAGGTTTCTTTTAAGCTTTGTTGAGTTAAAAAAAAAAAGATTTGCTTTACTTACCTTTCTGCTTGCTTACTTTCCGCACAGTCATTGCTGCTTGCCTTTTCTGATATTCAGAAATTTCAAATCCTAAAAAAAAAAAAGAATAGGAGACAACTTTATCCTTTCCACAATCAGATTGACTTTTTTATTTCACTAAACATGTGTAAATGTTAGTATAGAATAAGTGTTTTGAATATACTCACCGATCGCCATAGTCTCCGGTGTCCAGTCCTGTTCTGAGTCATGTGACGGCGAATCAGACTCTTGGAATCACTCTATGCCCCATGCGTGAGCCAGAAGGCTCTTTTACAATGGAAATCTATGGCGTCTCTTTCTTTCACTCCATAGACTTACATTGTAAGATCCACTTCTGGGTCACAACAAGCGCAGTGTGCCCATGAGTATATTGACACACTTATACTGCATTAACATTTACACATTGGGAAAAAAAATGATGGGAGTGTTTCTATAATACAATATAAATTTCAGTGGCTGTGAAGTATAATTAACTGTATGTGCTTATGGAGTTTATCATGTCTAAGGTACGTATCTTGGAAACATTTTGAATCAATATAAATGCCGCTAAGTTGAACATATTCTTTGTATTAACGTGATCTGTTTAAGGCCAATGCTAAAAAATATCCTATGCTCACCTAAAATGTTGTCTATTGAAAACAATATTGTAGTTATAATCGCCTTACCCTCCAATAGTTATTTAAAATAGGTCTCTGTCATAAAGCTATTCTCAAGTATTACATGTGAATGGTAGATGCCTTATCAGTCAATGTCTGTGCCTTTAACAAGCCTGAAAACATGTCAAGGGATAAATGCCATGATTGTCATCTACAGACCGCCTGTTTCAGAGTGTTTGACCCTCATCAGTATAGAGCAAATGACAATGGCCTTGAAGCAACGTGGAGGAAGGACTGATTCTACTTAAAAATTAATAACCGGGGAATTATTTGTTTTCCGCGATGAGCTATAGTTTTGAATATCATTCATTTTGGCATAGAAAGTACTGAAAAACGGGCAAAAAATCCATCCGGTTTGAAATGGTAAAAAAAATGCAATAGAGAGAGAAGGGAGTAGGATTGTTTTGTCAGCGTTCAGCGTATAGTAAAATGCCCTGGAAACTTGATTGTCCAGGTCAGTCCAACTAGGGTAGTACTAAACATGCATCAATTTTTTTTCTATTCAAGTGATGAAAATGCTTTGCGTCGCCATTTTCCAAGACCCGTAACATTATTATTTTTCTATTGATGGGGCGGAGTGACGGTTTGCTTTTTGCAAGGTGAGTTGATATTATTGTTATCAATTTCATATACAGTACATATGATCCATTGATTACATATTAATACCAAAAGGTGACCAAAAAAAAATTGCAATACTGGGGTTTTGATTTTTTTTCTCTTTACGGTTAATTAATTACATATTTTCATAGATTAGACTTTTACAGACACACTTGTTTTATTTTACTTTTTTTTTCTTCTCTTTATTTTTAACAGGGGAAAGGGTGGTGATTTGAATTTTTATAGATATATTTCTAAGATATATATATTTTAATTTTTTTATACCACTCAGGAAACTTGAAGCTGCGATTGCTTGTATTATACACCACAGTATTGTGATATAAAGTGTATAGTGAAAATCTTGGGCTACTATTTAGGTAAGCCTACAGCTAAGCATCACCGGACTACTGAGATGACAGCGAAGGGGTACTTCAGGCCCCCGGCTGGCATTATAAACCATCGGTACCCTGAGATCACGTCAGAGGAGGACGTCCGGAAGAGATGCGCATGAACAGTGATGCGTGCTCCACTTAGATGCCACTGTCAGAGACTGATAGGGACACAGATGACGGCTATGTAATATACTCAGCAGCATCAGGCACTTTTGGCGGGAGCTCAGTTTCTGAACCGACCTAACAAACATGGACCCTATTCCAGGACGTTAATTCACATCCTAATGTGGGAAGGGTTTAAAGAGACCAGCTGCCCATGGAGTCTACAGGTAATGCACCATGGGAGTAAAGTGCAAATTAGCTATCTCGCAGAATAAAATAAACTAACTCACAAGTATCCACTTTCCTAAACTCAAACAATTTGGGATTCCTATCTCTCATGCTATGTGGTTTGTTTTTCAAGGTGCAATAATTTATCTCCAAGTGTGTAGGAAAGAAGAAAAATTCACATGAAGACACTGGAAATCTGTTACTCATCATTAGACATGATTAGACATGATGGGAGTTGGATCTGTTTTATAAGCTTTGTCTTTTTATCTGTATTTATGTTCACCACACCATTGATATTACTATCATCTGTGACTACAAGTGCCGATAATTTAAAAGGTGTTTTTATATAAATATCTCTCAGATGTTTCCCAGGTTTATTACTTCACCTCTATTTATTGTTATTGTTCTACCTCGGCTTCCCTCAAAGGCATTTCTGCTTTTAATGTAAAAGAAAAGTGAGTAATTCGTTGGAATTGTCTTTTCATTGTAATGATTCTTCTCCCTAGACTGTTTCTTGGTGCTGTATATTTTGCAGCATTATAATAATCAGAATATTCTTCTAAAGTTGTACAACAGATCCACATAGACCGTACTCATCCTGTAACCATAGCTGAAAAGGTTTTCAAATTAATCAGGTAGTGAGAAAATGTTGTGTTTGCAAATTGAATCATGTTATGTAATGTGTTAAACTCTGTGATTCAAACGAGTACAGTATTGAATCAAGACACAGAAATATAACCACCCACACAACCAAATCATGTTCAACAGGCAATTACATAGAAAAAGCTATTCACCCTCAGCTACAAGAATTACAACATACTAAAGTCTTTGGCTAATAGAACATATTAAGTAAGCATAAATTATTGGCAAAATATTTTTGTATCGGTTTTGTACATTTTCTTCCCCCATTTAGAGGATTTATAAGTAATACATTAGGGATTTGCATGCGAGTTACAAAAACACTCACTGTAACTTTAGGTACAGTCTGATAACCACAATAATCCTTGTAAATAAGAGAAATGCAAAAATTTGCTAAGTGGTTTGCAGAGTTAACAATTTTCTAGATTCATGTTTTACATGTCTGTATGGATCACATATCCCGTATCTATATGTTCTGCCACCCAGGGAAAGGAGGTGCATGCAGCTGCTTCTAAAGGGTTAATGAAGAGTGGTTTAGAATTCCAGATGAGAGGTGTAAGAAGCTTGCTGATGGTTATAGGAAGCAATGCATTGCAGTTATTTAATCCAAAGGCTGTACAAGCAAATATTAAGTTGAGGGTGCCAACAAATTTGTCCAGACCATTTTGGGGTTGTCTGAAATTATGTCTAATTTCCTTTTTCTCTCTTTTTTTATGTTGTGCCAATACACACAAAGTAAATAAACATGTTTATAACAAAACATGTGTAATTGAAATAATTTTATGGGAGAAATACTTCATTTTCTACAACAATTTCAAGGGTGCCAGCACTTTTGGCCATGACAGTAGGCAACACAGTTAAAGCCTTCTTCTTAGTATGAAGTGGCTCCAGCTGCTGTTGTAAGATACTTAGACAAACCCTTTTTAGAAGCAGCTAAGTCCTCCTTTTGAAGATCAACCCTTTACAAGCAGCTGTATCCTCCTCCATTCTATAGTCTGTATAATACACAAAGACATATTGATACATGTCTGATAAAGAACATTATTCTGTATGAAGTAAAGATCGATCTCTTGGTGGCAAATGAGGAAGATTTGATTTGCATTTCTCTAACTTACTATTTGTTGTGATGAAAAGGTGAATTAACTTACCACATTTGTGATGATGCACTTATCGTTTGGAATCAATACTTAAACTTAATTCTAGATTAGAGCTCAAAACAATCCTCCATTTACCACTTAGATGCAATATGTATGCATGCGTGCTCCTCCCCCTCATCAGTACCTCTCATAGAATAACAGCAAATTTTGATTTTAGGAGAATGCAAGTAAAATATGCATTCCTGTTATAATTGTATAAGCACACTCACACAGGTTACCTACAAACCAGGAAAAACAAACACCTGAACCCAACAGGTCCCTGTTCAGACTAGAAAAGCCCTAATCTGACCCTGATTTTAATCTGCCTGACTGCGGCAGTTGGCATACTAAGACGGAAGAAAATAAGAAGAACCACACAAGAAACGGAATATGTGGAAAACCTCCCAGATCCCAAAAGTAAAAGAAAGGAAAGTGTACTGGGAAGGAAGACACACAAATAAACTTTAGGAAAAGCAACTGAGATTAACCAGGTAAAATAATCCCTAGCTGAGGAGTTGGATCTCCAAACACCATATGTCTTGAAATACAACCAGAAAAGATGCAAGTGCAACAAGTGCAAGGTGAGTATCAATAGCCCCTCCCAAGAAGTGATAGGGCAGAACCAAATTGGGAAGAGAGAGACACCTGAATAGAAGAAAACCAAAGGAAGGAAACACAAGACAGAAGAACCAACAGCAGGTGAACAGAGACAAAACTGGTATCGGTTCAGCAGAAAGGGAAACAGACAACACAGTAAGGCCTGTTTCACACTTCAATTGTTTGAGGTCAGTCAAATCTCTCTCTCTCTCCCCTTTTCCAGAGTCCTATTGTTTTAAATTTCAGTCATTGGTGGCTGAAACGGATCCGTCAAAAAACGCATCCAATGCATCCGTTTGTTCTCAAACGGAAACGGATCCGTTTTTTTAATCCTTGGCGGATTTCAACTGACGTCAAAAAGTTGAAGTGTCAAACAGGCCTAAGAGGTCACCGGATTGAGGCTTAACAGTTCTAAATCTCCAAGGGTGCCCATATTTTTTAATTGGCCCATTTTCCTTTTTGTAATTTTTAAAATGTAAAAGATGAAAATACATCTTTTATTTTTTGTCCAAAATACAAAGGAAATGTGTCAAGTTTAACTTTTGGCCTTTTAGAGATTTATTCATCTTCAACTTGCTTAACTGTTCACAATAACAGTAATTTTGACCAGGGGTGCCCAAAATTTTACATTCCACTTTAGGGGTGCTCTGTAAGTGTCAGGTACATGTAATTCTCTGCAGTCCTGCAGGGTGTTTTAAATTGTTAGCTGAAAATTTTTTTGATAAAAGTTATTTATAGGAATTGTAATTTTTACATGTTTCTCAATGTATTACTAAGCTGACCACCACAGAGTCTTGCTTTTTATATACATAAAAAAATACACATTTTCTACTTCCAGTAATCTTTTTTGTTACTATGGCATTCTAATGTGATGTTTACATCTTCGCATAGTATCTATGATAGACTTTGGCCATTTTCAAATAAATATTTTAAATTCAAAGTCACTAATGCATCTTTCTCATCACACATAGTACACCATTTTAAATCTGCAGGAAATTAGTTTCAAAAGTATGCACAATAGTCTGATGCAGATCTGACACATGTAAATATCGGGCATAGGATTGTTCACTACAGATGATGGCCTTACCAATTTTCTCATCTTCCTGCACCATCTTTCTTTCTTCCCGGAAGGCGCGCAGCCACCTCAGCTTCTCCTCTAGCTTCTTGGCAATATAAAGGTGCATTTCTTCAGTTTCCTTGTTATTTAATTTGAAGGCATTCTTCACACTCACATTGAAGTCTTCATCTCGGCCATCGTCTACCTCTATGACTTCATATTTATCCATGTCCATTCGACCCTTATAGTACAGAATATCCCTTCGAATTAGGTCCTGTCAAAAATACAAAATAGGGTTACCAGAAGGAACTGCTTTGTGTGCATAAAACACATTATAAATTGTTCATACCAGGGGTTCTGACATGAATGAAGGAATTAAATTGTAGCCTGAACTATAACGCAATTTTTTTTATTAAAGCTAAAATTAACATGCAAAATTACTTTTTATGTTTAACGGTGTCAATAGCCTTTAGAGAGAACCTGTCATGTGAATAAATGCTATTGACCTGCAGATATAGGGTTAATCTGCAGGTTAATCGTGTTCTGAATCCGTGTGACCACTGCTTGGCTACTGGGAGGAAAATAACTTTATTCTTCCTGGCAGCCTCCAACTTTCAGTCATGGAGGAGCAGCTTCAGTCACCGCTCAGTGCACAGTGAGTGGCAGCTGTAACCATGCCCCCATACTGACCGGCAGCCAGCTCTGTACTGATGCTCTGCTGAGACAGCTGTCAGTTAGTGCCTAGCATTCGTCCTACAAAGAGGTTATCCTCTACTAGGATATTGATGACATATGCTTAGTACAGGTCAAAAACATTTGATTGGTGGGAGGACAATACTAGACTCTCCACCAATCACCTGTTATCAGCTCTGGCAGCAGCTGGATATAAATAGTATTAAATTAATAGAAAATTGGCCCTCTTCCAATAGAATGCCACAATACTAATATGAAAATCACAAGTGTGTCACCTAGTAAGGTATTTCCCCAAAGAAACTAGGTGAACGCAGTGAAGACTAGAAAAAAAGTACCGTATATATAACTATAATTTTATTTGTACATAAACAACATTACAAAAACAGATTTTAAATGATAAAAATAGGTGTCTCTAATGTGAGAGACACAAGGACATTCAATCCAGCAGATGTAAGTAAAGACATCC
The DNA here is from genome assembly GCF_039654945.1 of Dendrobates tinctorius. Lineage (NCBI taxonomy): Eukaryota > Metazoa > Chordata > Amphibia > Anura > Dendrobatidae > Dendrobates > Dendrobates tinctorius. Next base: position 1,526,703 of record NW_027361821.1, read on the forward strand.
TATGTGATACAGGATATCTCCTCATTTATACAAGAATACGTGTACACAATAGAAAAAGATATGGATGACAAGTATTGCTCTAAAGAGAGAATGGCCCATATATGCTGTCATAAGCAGCAATAAGATAATTAAAGCACATAGTGCATACAAATACCTATTAACTCAAGTGAGATGATGTTATCTTGTGGTAAGGAGATGAAAAGTTTGCTTGCATAGAAAGATGTATAGTACATTATTAATCAAATGTAACATAAGATAGGAATCAAAATATACTAATGTCATGTATGGATGTACTATTCAAGTGGCCAGCAAACATGAGAACCACTGTATATAATTGGAGACAGTAGAGACAACTGTGACAGCTGTATAGGTGAAGGATTAGAAGGCGTAAAATGCCCAGCATAAAGATTGCCACTTACTAGAATGAGTGTCTAAAGCTGGATGTGTCCTGAGTCTTTCTGCCCCGACGCACGTTTCGTCCACACTTACTCAGTATAATGAGCCCCATATATTGCTTCATACTGAATAATGGACCCCTGATAATGTTCCATACAGAATAATGGACCCCATATATTGCACCACCAAGAATAATGGGCCCCAAATAATACTCCATACAGAATGGGCCCCATATAATGCTCTATACGGAATAATGGATCCCATATAATGCTCCATACATACAAAAAATATATAATCAAACACTCACCTCTCCTCGTTCCTTGCTGGCCACAGCTCTGATCTCCTCAGCATCTCCTGACCCTCTGCACTGCTCATTGCAGAGGGCACCATGTAGTGATGTCATTGCGCCCTCTGTTCTGAGACGTCACAGAGTCAGAAGACGAGGAAGAGACTGGAGCTGCAGAGAACAGGGAGAGTTATTTCAAACAGTTTAAAGCACAAATGGGGGGCCTGGTGGCAGCATCTGGCACTGGGCCCCCCTGATTCAGTGGTCCCATAGCGTGCCAGTGTCCTTGATGGTGAGATGGTCCCCTGCTTGCTCAGGGCCCCGGCACTTGACCAGGTCCGCCAGGTGGTGATGCCGGCCCTAATCCTAAGTCATATTGCAATGCTCGTTAAAGGGTCAACTTATAGGATCACTGCTTTCAACAGGTGGCGCTATAGAGTTCTGATCCTCTTCTGCTCTGAAGAGGCAATTTGCATATTTAATTTCAAAGAGGAGCCTTGCACAGCGAATAAGCCTCCTTACATTGGAATGCCAGGGTCGGTATGTCACTCTCCACAAGGAGAAACGTTACCCTTTAGTCCTTAAAATATTCTTGAAAGGCAAGGTCTCACTGTCCAGTGAAAAATTAAAAAAAAGAGAGGAAAACCCTTTCTGCTAGGAAGATCAGAAAAGTAAAAGCTGCATTTTTTTTGGATGACATCCAAATACAGGCAAGAAACCATCTTGTGAAAAAAACGTCTGCTGCTTTAGAGGCTGCCAGGCACAGTGCAGAAGGTTTGTGAGATAGCAAGGTGGTTAAATGACTTCCAGCTGGGAAAGCAAGAAGCAACAAAGATATCAAACTGAGAAGTCATCTTTGCCCAGTACTCAGGACTAAAGATGCACATATTTACTATAAGGAATTGAAGAGCACCCCAATAAAAAAGAGCAGCCATTGTCAAGAAAAACATCTGCATAGAGCAAATAGTGCCAAGTAAAATGACACCAAATATACCAAGTATACACCTTATTATCAGCAGTAAGACTGGGCTGGTAGGAAAAGGTGGCCCACTAATGATGTTGCTAGCACTAATCATCCAAGACACATGCCACCCATTGTTAGGGTGCTGCTGGTGTACATTCAATGAAGCAGTCATTATCAATCAAAAGTATTAACAGTGCAGTTTACTTTATGTGTTTCAAAGTATTACAGCTTCTTCAGGGACTGCACTGTTATTACTTTCACTAGATTCTAACTCCTCGGTCGGATGTACTCCAGCAGCGCAGATCATCTGCTTTTTTCTTTTATAGAGATATTATTTGGGAACATATTTTTATGCACTTAAATAATAGCACTGGGGCCCACACATCTAAGCAACAAGTCAGTGATGGTGACCTATTCAAAATATGCCCTGGTGCACATAGGATTCTAGTTGTGGCCCTTTATGCTAAAGCTTAGGATGTGTTTGTAGTTGGGAAACTGCAAGCCACAAATTCTCATCCAACTTAGTGGAACGTCTGTGATGTCAGCTTTGACACAAACCTCCTCAGCTAACATCTCTAAGGACTCGTGCAGAAATCAGGGATCTTTATCATGCACAAAAAAAATGGCCTCAGTGTTTTGGATGAGATTTTCATCAGTGTTTGGTCAGTGTGTTTGTTTTTACCATCAGAGTTTGATCATTTTTTATTAAATAGCACACGGCTGGAAAACTAGTGGTGTATGATATTTTCACGGACCCATAGACTTGCATTGGCGAGTTTGACCAATGACTTGGATCAAAATCTGAAAGTGTCTGTGCTTTGGTATGGACCGCTCGATCTGGGAAAATACACAGAGGTGTGCACCTCCCCAAAGGGTGTACTAGGATTCAAGGAAAGAATTTGTGCATGAAAAACTAAAGGTTTGAATGAGCACTAATGCACTTGAAGTTCTGGTGTTACAAGTGACACCTCTGAGAGACGGCCATCTTTAGTATTATTGCAAGGTGCAATTAGGTTTTAAATGACAAATCGGATACAGTGCCTGTACTCACAAGTGTGATCATGTGCACCTAACGAAGCACAAAAGCACGGGCCTGCTCCTAATTGTGAAAATCTTATTGTCTCATTTATATTATTTATACAATGTTCAGAGATCCATGACATTTCTACTGTGGATATGAAAGAAACGCTCAGGCTCCAAGTGCTGTAGGTATAATTAATGGGGCTCATATCTGTCGCAGCAGCACATCAGGGAGTCATGGTGGCATCCATGAGGACTCTCATCTGATAATTGCCAGCACACTAATATTGTTTAGGTTTTATCCTGTTAATATTTCAATTGTTGTCTTTAAGGGTGTTGTAAAGAATACATTTAGTATCATTAAAATGAAAAGGTAAGCCTTAAAGTCCCCTTACACAATAGACTAACATCAGCTAATATCAGCAGGTTCAACTGACAGTCCACTGTAATATGTATGGGGGCTTACAAATTAATGTCAGATTTCGAATGACCAATCCTTTTGTTGAGGGCTCGCTCACATCATTGTAGTTATTGGACGAGTGCTATCCGATTAATAATTTTTATTTGATCATAAATAATCGGACCATTGTTATTTAATGGATCAGTGCTGATTATCAATTTTTTTCACTGACCGAATCTGTCTATGAAAAAAATTGCAGCATGCTGAAATTTCACCTGGAAATCGGAAATCACTCAGCCATTACAGTCTATGGGTGCGCGGAAAACTTTGGACTGCATAAGGATGACATATGAGTGCAGTCTGATTTCTGCGGATGGACAGAATGGAGAAGATGGAGAAATTTTGTTCCCCATCTGTTGTTCACCTTTTTTCATCCAAGAGAATCAGAACACACCAAGATGACATTCTGATTAAACTCAGATCAGAATTTGATTGGAGTATCATTACCATAATTAATTCTCTAGGAGGAGAGAATAGACGCGCGTGTGACCCTAGCCTCAAAGTGAAATAAGCCATCGCCATTGGCGTCTGGCAGCGGCTCTCTAGGAACGCGACGTTTCTACCTAAACTGAAATTCAGTTTTTGACCATATGTCAAGGCTCCTGTTGTATGAGAAAGGATAAAAAAACAAAATTTAGTGGGGAAAAATATTATATTAAAGGATTTTGATTAAAAAATATGACATATACCCTAAATTTATCTCCATGATCAAAATTGCTTATATCATATTTTTGAAACTTCCCATTTTCTCCAAACTTGGAAAATGTTAAATTGATGTTTACATTAGCCTTTATGACCACATATCACTAACAGCTACTGTTCACTATGGGAATAGTGGCCATAGCAGCAGCCATGATAGGATGTTTGTTATCATAGAGGAATAACAGCTTTTACACAATTTTAGTTAAATGGGAAACATTTGGATAAAACGTCATACAGTGGAGTGTAATATGTCTGCTACTGTATGCCATGATTTTCATTACAATGCAATAATAATAATTTCTGAAAGCAATAAGGTCTCATTCAGACTTCAGTGATTTTTCTCATAGGCAGCAAAATGGCTGATTTTCATCTGCTTTTTTAATCATATTATCATCCATCTTTGGTTGATGGAGCAGTTTTTGCCATGAGATTTTAATCAGGTTTTACTTGGGTATGTGAAGTTTTCTTAAGCTTCTCCTAGCAAACAATCTTGAAAATTGGACAGCACATGGATGGTACACGGATGATATCTAAGTGCTGTCTGATATTTTAGAGACTTGCATTCCCCAGTTTGACCTGTGATTCAGATGAAAATATGACATGTCTCCGAGTTTTGGTACAACAACAACGGACATTTTAGCAGCCCTCTAATTCTATCTGTGACAAACTCGAAAAGAACTTGTATGAGAAAGACTGGCATCTGAATGGGACCTTAGTCATATTTCAACTAGTGGGCGTGACAATTCCAAATCTGTTATGATGATACATTTACCTTTTTACATAGAACCAACTGGTGATCGAAGAGGAAGAACACTCTCTGTTGCTGGCGTCCATATGGCTGGTAAATCCATTGCATCTCTCCAGTGTAGATAAGTTCTGAACTTCTGTCCAGAATATCATCACCCTATGAAATACAGATACAAGTCATCAAAGACAGTGACAATTTCTAGGCATATAAACCATTACAAGTTATGACAACATTAAATAAGCCAAACGGAAAACATCAGGCTGTAGTAAAGTGATGACTTATCCATGTTTTTTTGCAATATTGATGTTATTCTATGCTGTGGGATGTATTACATGGAATGTTTGAGAATTAAATTCTGGCATTGTGGGTGACTGTATATCTTTACATTTATGCCACTGGACTGAAGAAATCCCAAGAACAAAAATAGAGTGAAAAAGATCATTATCAGATAATCATTAAAATCATCATCTTTATTTTCTATACATTTTACAATAGTTATCCCATAACAGATAAGTTGCCACCTTACTGTCTATAAAAGAGTTTATCAGAAAACACCAACATTATTGCATTTAATAAATAGGCTGGTTATCTACAGCAAGGCTTTCTTTCACCCAAGAAAAGGTACCAAGAAAAGGTACAGTTTTGCTCTAGCCCTGTATCTAGATATCTTGGCCACAAGGAAAGTGGCTTGTTGGAGAACCAACCAAAGGGCACCTAGTATTCAGGGAACATGGCCCGGTTAATCTTCCCATTGCTACACCCCTGATCCTCATTTATTAGCAGACTGGACAGCTACTACAAAGATAATTTTCCACACTCAAGGATGTGAGCATTACAAAAACAGTCCATGAGTGTCAATAGAACCATGAAGGGTGCTGCTGGGAGGTAAACATTTCCTTTTGGGTCACCAAAATGTTACAGTTGATTTTTGGGGTCCAAGGAAGGAGCTTCCTTTAAAAGAAAAAAACAAAACATGATTACCTAGCGTAGGAAACCTCTTCAATGATCAAATCAATTGTTCGCTCTCTTTTAATTAATAAGTAATGACTGATTTTTTATATTAAGTAATTATTTATTAACTTACATGGCATAGAAACAGACCAACTGAAAAAAAAAATCATCTGTTTTATACCAGATGGTTTTTCTGATGGTTATACAGCTGTTTTGATAGTTTAGAACTGTTTTATGACCATTTGGTGCTTTTATGCCAGCTCTTCCCTTTTCTCATGAAGTGGGCAGGCTTAGTGAAAGGGGGCATGGCCAATCAAGGGATGACAAATTCACTATAATTTTCACTAGAAAGTGGCAAAAAATGTAGCAGAAATCTACTACAGCTCAAATATAGAGCATAGATCAGATTTTTAACTCTCATGTAGGCTACTGAAGGAAACATCAGTCCCAAAAAATAGTTCTCTTAGTCTATTATATAAAAAAAAATTGCCCCAGACAATTTCAGTCCCTGGTATCATATCCTCACTACCACAAACTGAACAGGTTTAAAGTGAATTTGTCAGTAGTACCAACCCTTCTAAGCCGTCTACATGGGTTTGCAGGTCATTGGAAGCTGAATAAAATGATACCTTAATATCTGCAATCTGATGTGCTATTCCAGGGAAATCCGTGTTTTTCTTATATGCAAATAAGCTGTTAACACCTACGGGCCAGACACAGATCTCCTACAGAATCTGCCTGTAGAGCTTATTTTAAATGAAAGGGGGTATTACCAGTGTGAGACATTAAATGACTGACACTTTCCTCTAATGCTTTGCTCTCAAGCTTATACACAGCTCTACAGTGAGATCAGCACTAGCACAACAGAGGTAACACAGAACAGCAGAGCTAATACAGTACGAGAGTCGGCACAGTACAACAGAGCTAACACAGCAATGAGACAAAGTTCACATTGATTTAACTTCTATCTCACAGGCAGCCAGTGTGGGTGGAGGGGCAGTACAGGAGACACCACTGCATTAGTGTTAGCAATGAGACAAGCGTCAACTCTGCTGTGCTGTGTTGGTTATAATCAGGCGCAGCTCTGTAACAGAACTTGGCTTAAAAGTTCTTAAAAGAGAGAGATAAAGTTCACTTCTGGTTTACTGTGTCAGTTCTGAAATCAGTGCAGAGCAGTGTGTGATTTTAAGAGCAGTCTGTCAGTTATGACATATCTCACACTGGTAACACCTCCTTTCATTTAAAACCAGTTCTAGGGGCAGATTCTCAGAGAGATCTACCATACGTCTGGATCATAGATCTTAGCAGCTTATTAACATGTAAGAAACACTTGGATTTCTCTGGAATTAGACACAGGATCGCAGATATGAAGGTATCATTTTATTCAGCTTCCTATGACCTACATATCCATGTAAAAGGCTTAGGAGGGTTGATCCTACTGACATATTCCCTTTAAAGGCCCCGTCACACTAAGCGATCTCGCTAGCGAGATCACTGATTTTGTGTCACATCAGCGATCTCGCCAGCGAGATCGCTGTGTGTGACGGGGATCAGCGGCCGGCCCCCCTGCCGGTTATTGCTGATCGTGCTCGAGCGGCCTGGGCCGTTTTTCGATCGCTTTATCTCCCGCTGCCCAGCGCGCATCGCTGCGTGTGACAGCGAGAGACCAGCGATCAGCGACGCTGGACGCTGGTTGCTAATGTAAACGTCGGGTATCCAGGAGCCACGGCTCCTGGATACCCGCTATTTACCTTGGAAACCGGTGTACACGCTGGTTTCCAAGGTAAACGTCGGGTATCCAGGAGTCACGCGGCTCCTGGATACCCAACGTTTACATTAGAAACTAGCATCCAGCGTCGCTGGTCGTGATTGCTGGGGCTGTCTATGTGACAGCTCACCAGCGATCAGCCTAACGATGTCCCAGCGATCCCATCATGTCGGATCGTTGGTGGGATCGCTGGGACATCGATTAGTGTGACGGGGCCTTAAGTTTGCAAGCTGGACTCTTGTCTCTTTGACTAGGAACAATGTTTTAACCAATCTTGTCCAACGCCAATAAAACTTTGTAGTACTTTTACTAAATATAGTGTTTTGGTGCTTCTGACTGTCCTACTACGTAAAAAGCCTGGCACAAAAGTAGTTGCAATTTGATATATGCCCATGCACATCGATCACTGTCAATATTCATTACTAAAGTGATCAATTGATTACAATATTTACATATGAAGAATATTTCACAGTAAGTTTCCAGTAACAATATGATTGTAGTAACGTGAGCACTACAAATGTGTGCTGCATTTTTCGTGCTGTCACCATGTTCACCCTCTGATGCTAAAATCCCACCCTAGAGGTGGTTGCATCAACGCCTCGGAAGTAACAGCTTGGTAAATACAAAGAACTAAGCCATTAGAAAATTTCGATTGCTAATAACACTGTTCAGCCACATTGTATGAAAGGAGTTATTTACTTGTGGAGTGGGTGCAGTAATTCCTGATTTAGTGAGTGGCATTGCTGTGTTCTAATTAGGGACTCACAGACTGATTAGCACTGCAGGCGAGGGGGAGATCAGACGGGAGGGAAAGCAAATGCAACGTCTTTTTTTTCTTTTTTTTTTTTTACCAGGCTCCCTTTTTGATGCTTTCTGTTGTTTGAAATCCCTGTTGTAGTCTCTGACTTTATTTTCCTCAAGAGATTTGCTGATCAAGCTGGCCCTGTCTCCAGAACAGCATCTTAGCGGCACGATGCACGGTTTTCAGCCCAGCGTTTGATGTGAGAAGGCATGAAAAAAGGGCTTTTAAATGTGAGTTTCAATGCCTTACTGGAGAATCTGAACACACATGAAAGCATTCGAGTTGACAGCTATGTAGGCAGTTCTTCTATTATGCACAAAACCAGTTAACCTTTTTGCTGCTGGAAATAGCGGATCAACTCCGCGATGGTAGACCCTTGCTGGCTAATTGTTGATTTTGGTACTTGCAGAGATACTTTGGGACATACTACTTCCTTATAGACACAATGGTATATCATACTGTGTGTTAACTGATGGGGGGGGGCAAATTCACTTTCAGTCCAAGTATGACGACAAATCCCATCAGAGGAAAACAGGAAAACATTTCCTTCTGGATTCATGTCAATTTCTTAAAAATTTTTCATGTAGACATCTTCCAGAAAATATGCTCGTATCGTAAACTTGGCCAAAATACAACCATATAAATGCACCTATAGTGTTAATGCAAGTGAGATTTCCAAGTGCACATACATCTATAAAAATAGCACTTAAGCAACATAGAAATCAGGAGTAGCAAACTGCTGCCAAAACAACATGGTGTTAATATAATCACCCTGCGACAAGGCGACCAATAACATACGCTACTTGCACTTGTCTCTGCAGCAGAGCATTCAATTTGGTTTCAATTAGGATCTCCGGGGTTCTCAGCTGCCGGTCTTTGCTCCCTATCAGCTCCGCCGAGGATTATTCGGGGTGCAATGAAGCACACAGCTGTGACTCCCTATTTAGAGGGGACTGGCTCAGCCAGATAACAGATGCAGCTGGGAACACGTCATTTACACAAGGCTGGAGATACCAGGGTCTTCCAAGGGGAAAATTATTCCACATTGGTTCACATATTAACCTTGTAACCTTTGCTTTGAATAACATCCATTAATAAGATATATTTTCTTAGAGATGTTAGAAATATGGACAAAAATGAGAATGCAATAAATTAATTGGGTGAATTCTGCCTTAATAGCTAAAAATGGTGGCCATGTACAAACCTTCATTAATAAAGAGGTTGTCTGCTTACCCCCTGCTGCTCCAGAGCAGCATCTCCGCTGCTGTCTTTGTTGGCAAGGCTGCAGCGGTGACATCATGACAGCATGTGACCACTGCAGCCAATCACTAAGCTACCTGGGCATCACTGCTGAGTCCAATGATTGTCTGCAGTGGTGACATATCGACTACAGCATGACCCGCTGATGCCAATCACTGCACACAGCAGTGATGCAAAGATAGCTCAGTGATTGGTTACAATAGTCACATCCTCCAGCCATGATGCAAAGACTGCGATGGAGAAATAAAGCAAATTTTTGCCAATGTTGTAACTTTTTAATAAATCATACCTGTCAAGTAAAACAAAGGGAACTAGATGTCAAAGATGGTTGGACTCAACCACAGAGAAGACAGAACTGAAGGAGCATGTTATATATTGCCTCTTCTTCATGTCCCAGTAATCATGTGTTTGCAAGCTTCTGGGAGGTAGCATGGACCGCAGGGTCTTTGCAGATCTAGATCAGCTCAGCAGAAGCCTGAGGAAGGTGAATTAGCCCTGCAACTGGACCTAATAAATCAGCCCCAGTTACAAGGGAAATCAGCAATAGTAAAAATGTATTAAAAATGTTGAAATGACTCCAAAGGTCCTATATGAATGTATGGGGGCATAATAATGTATGAAATAAAAAAAATATAAGAAAATATATATATATATATATAATATATATATATCTCACATATATTGTAAGCTTGTGAGCAGAGCCCTCACTCCTCTTGGTATCTGTTGAATTATGTTGAATTATGTGTTTACTCTGTTATGCCATTATTTACTGTACAAGTATGCCTTGTAATGTAAAGTGCTGCGGAATATGTTGGCGCTATAGAAATAAATATTTATATATATGTATTGTAAGTTGGCCACCGTACAGGTCCTTGAGGGTAGATATGTGTCATCTGGGTTGGTAGTCTCGGTTATGTAAGCTTGGGAAACAGGCTCCAGCAGTGCTGAGAGAGTTAATAGGGCGTGTGAAGGGTTGGGTTTACAAGCTGTCAGAGAGATGGATGGGACTGGCTGCTTACATATCCCCACCCTGTAGCGTGGTACAGCAGAGAAAAAGGAGACCAGTTGTCTCATTCAGTGACTGAGAGTGGAGGTGAAAATTCCTCTGAAATGTAAAGTGCTGCGGAATATGTCGGCGCTATAGAAATAAAATTTATTATTATTACTGTGTTAAGAGCTGGACCGACATTGTACCATTGTATTTGGACTATTTTTGTTTTGCTTTCTTTCTTTATAGGGTTGGGGCTAGGAGCAATTATTTGTACTGGCAGCAACATTCTTTTCTCTCTCTCTCTCTCTATATGTACAGACATGGCCAAAAAAGTTGGCACCCTTGCAATTGTTCTTGAAAAATAAGTATTTATCCCAAATAAATTATGCAATCACACGTTTTGCAACACACATGTTTATTTTCTTCATGTGTGCTGAAATAACACAAAAAAGTGGGAAAAAAGGCAAATCCTTCACACTGCTTTTGTCTGTTTGCTATACAGAAAAAAAGAGCAGAAATACCTCTGTTCCACCCACTAGCTCAGAGAGAACTGAAATTTAGAAATAAAGTCTGCAGAGGAGAAATCTGGTGAAAAAATGCATGATACAAGTAATATAATGCCCAGAAAATGCATTATTCCTCATGTACACACACGACAGCTTATTTTAAAAAACTATCCTAAATGGCAGGTGCGCTTTAACTGTGAAGAACCCTTTCCAATAATGATGTCTAAATTAACATAGGCAAGCGTTCTTTATTTCAAAAGTGTCAGTCAGACAGCTCCAAGACTTCAGCAGATATCCAACTACCATGATCACAAATGTTCTCTACACAAAACTAAACTAATACTTTTAAAATAGATATATCTGTATTCTTAGTTTATTTATTATGATTACTTATATAACTCCAACATGTTACGCAGCGCTTCACAGACATCAACATCACTGCCCCCCTTGGAGCTCACAATCTACATTGCCAATCTGTATGTTTTTGGCATGTGGGTGGAAACCGGAGGACCCGGAGGAAACCCACGCCAACACTGGGAGAACATACAAACTCCTTGCAGATGTTGTCCTTGGTGGGATTTGAACCCAGGACTGCAAATCAATAGTGCTAACCACTGAGCCACCGTGCTGCCCATAATTTTTTTAAATAGTATCATTATCAGTATCATGATATGTGCCTGACTCATGAAGTCATTTAGTTTATTCCTACAGCCAACTACACACAGTGATTGCATATAAAGTACATAAAGCCAAAAAGTTTCTTTTGTGCCAAAAAAAAAGTATTTTGTAAGAACCGATTTCCTATGAGAATACAGAGTGGTAAAATTCTGCAATAAATGTTTAAAAATCTAAGGCATAATTAATTTGTAAGCGATTTAATTAGACGCACTAATGAATTAAATTACTTTGATTTCTTGCTATAAAAACAGAAAGCAAGAAAGAAAATGGATAATAAATTTTCATGTAGTAAAAGAAAAAAGTTGTAAATGTGTAGAGAGATAAAGACATAGATAAACGAGAAGGTTAGAATCCAAGAAGAACATTAGCAAGGAAAAGATACAACATACCCAGAGACAATGAATGAATGGTAGAGGGAGCAGAAGAAAATGATAAAAGAGTTAAATACAGGACTGAGAAGAGAATAAGAGAAGGGGAAGGGGATAGACAGAGCTTTACTAACACTATAGAGGGAAGTGAAGCAAATGCAAGAGTCTTGTTACCGTATATACTCGAGTATAAGTTGACCCGTGTATAAGCCGACCCCCCCTAATTTTGCCATAAAAAAATGGGAAATCTTGTTGACTCGCGTATAAGCCTCGGATGGGAAATGCAACAGGTACTGATAAATTTCAAAAATAAAAATAGACACCATAAGATGCTCCATAAAGTTCATGATGGGCCCCATGAGATGCTCCATACAAAAATATGCCCCATGTAATGCTGCACAAAGGTTAATGATGGCCCCATAAGATGCACCATATTAAAATATGCCCCATATAATGCTGCTGCGATTACAAAAAAAAAAAATGACATACTACTCATCTCTCGTTGCTGCCCGCTGCTCCTCAGCATCGCCGGCTCTCTGCAATGACTGTTCAGGCAGAGGGTGCGCATTAACCACGTCATCATGCCCTCTGACCTGAACGTCATAGCCAGAGGACCCGGAGACACAGCGCGGCGGTGGAACGGGGACAGGTGAATATCGCATGGCTCACCCTCCCTCCAGTGCCACTCACCCTCCTAGCGCTGCATATCAGTCCCTGCATCTCGGGCGCTGTCATCTCTCTTCCTCTCTTCCTTCCTGTGCTGAGCGGTCAGTGATACCACTCATTAAAGTAATGAATATGCGATTCACGCATATGGGAGTGGAGACGCGTGCATATTCATTACTTTAATGAGCGGTACCACATGACTGCTCACCACATGAAGGAAGACAGGAAGAGAGATGCCGGCGCCCTAGATGCAGGGACTGATATGCAGCGATGACACCAGGAGGGTGAGTATGATGTCTTCTGCTCCCCCGCTGGCAATGACTGGTGTATAAGCAAAGAGGAGCGTTTTCAGCACAAAAAAATGTGCAGAAAATCTCGGCTTATACACACGTATATACGGTATTTGAGTGAACAGAAGAGCCAAAAGGAAAGTGAAAATTACAGACAAAAGAGTGAGATATAAATTGAGTAAGCTTACATGGCGGCAGAGAGGGAAAGAAATATTACCCTAATTGGAACAATTGGCAAACATTTAAGTGCTGCCAACATCAGTTCAACTTATTTAACTTTTAACTTCACAGATAAAAATAGAAAATGTTCTTGCTAACCTCCCAGTCCAGGACTGAAGCTTGCCACTGTGCGATTTTGTCGATATTCTCCAGTCTCCTCTTCCTCTCGTTGATCTGTTGAGTGACGTTCCTCATAACCGCTAGAGCTGCTGCCACATACCTGTAATCACTGAAAATACAAAAACAGAAAATATTTCTTTAATTGCAAAGCGATTTAATTTGCATAAAATAATAGGCTGACATTAGTTTGATTTATGTTGGGGGGGGGATACATAGAGAATTTTAAAAATTATAAATAAGCCACCACCGAAGGTTTCTGGCAGTGGGCTACTTCCCTCTTACCAATCAAAACAGATGCATGTTTGGCAATACGAGTATGCCCAGTTTAAGAGTACATAACCATGGGATTCTGTGCAATTTCGGCGGCAGAAAATACACAGCAAAATACTCAGCAGCAAAAACTGATTCAAATTTTATTGCAGTAATGCTAGGGTTTTGCTCTGAATTAGTCAATTTAAGCTGCAGATTTTCTCTACAGCATGAGCATGAGATATTATGAATTGTCATTCACAATGCTATTCCTGAATATGCAGCAGATTTTCTGTCCACAAGTCCTCAGTAGTAGGTTAGTTGCATATACAACTCGGACAAAGCCCTCCACTAATGGTAGGTGCACACTTTTCTTCATTGAGTTTTCTGAGCAGAAACTGAGCGGAAACTCAAAGTTTTTAAAGCGTAGTGGGATTTAGAGGTTAATTATGGAGAGTTTCCGCTTAGTATATGCTTCAAAAATCTCACTGTGCCAAAGCCTAAGGGACCTTACATAGTAAGTGACATAATCAGTAATAGTTGAAAAAAGACAAATGTCCATCAGGTGCAACTGATGGATTATTGGTACCACCATAATGCATGAACCAATCTGCCATCAAAGAGCTAATTTTCCTTTCTGATCCTAAGTTTCAATCGAATGACTCAACAATCAGAATAATAATTTTACACATCTACACAAGTATTTCTTATTCTTTTTTTAAAAATGCAGCTAAGTTTATCGCAAAGCATTGATTGTTGTTCTGGTGATAAGCTCCTGAGGTTGGCTGTTCTACAGATTAGTAGTTCTTATGGTAAAAAAAGTCTGTCTCCTTTGGAAATTGAACTTTTTTTTGCCAGATGGAGGGAACCTCTTTGTCTTTTAAGTAGGTTATAGATTAAACATCTTTTGACAATATTTCTTAAATGGGTGATTTATATACTTGCACACGTTAATCATGTTATCCTTTGACTCTTTCATCAAGGGCATCCTTACTATGAACTAGTGCCCAGAACTGAACTGCATGTTCCAGATATTGCATGAGTGCAATGCGAGAAACTCACGCGAGTCTCTCGTCTCAATACCCGGCAGCAGCGGGTGGTTCGGACCGGAGCGTTCAGCTGCATAGAAAGATATGCAGCCGCACACTCTGGTCCCGAGTGCCGGCGGCAGTGTCGGGTATTGAGGCAAGAGACTCGCGCGAGTTTCTCGCATTGCACTCGCAAGTGTGACCCCGGCCTAATGCTTTGTAACGTCCCTATCTCATATGCTCATAACTCTCTTAATACATCACAATATCCTGATGGCCTTAAAAGCAGCTGATTGACATTGCATGCTGTTACTGTATATATTCTGTGATCTACAAGTGCACCCTGATCCTTCTTTACAAATGACTCTCCTAGTTTTACTGACATTAGAACATATGGTGCTTTCACAGGTAACTTAGCCCAAATGCATAAATTTATATTTATCCACATTGAACATCTTCTACCAAATGGGTGCTGAAACACTCAATTTGTCCAAGTCAGTAGATTATGAACATCTTCAATATTAACTTTATTATACTACATAGCTTGTTGTTATTTGCAAAATTAGAAACACTATTAATCGTTTCTTCAATATCATTAATAAATAAGTTGAATAATAGCCGACCAAGCATTGAACCTTGGGATACATCACTTATAACTGGAGACCAGAGTAGCAGTCATTCACCACAACTCTCAGGGTTCACTATTTAGGTACTGTCACACTTAGCGATGCACCAGTGATCCCGACCAGCGATATGACGCGGTCAGGATCGCTGGTGCATCGCTAAGTGGTCGTTAGTGAGCTGCCACACAGGCAGATCTCACCAGTGACAACGCAGGGTTCGGGGGTTGCTACTTACCTGTCACACTAGGCGATCCTGACGTCCTCCTGCCCGCGTCCACGCGTCGCTCGTCTCTCCACAGGAAGCGCCACAGGAAGCTGACAACGAGAAATGGTCCAGGACGTTCTCGCGCGATCAGCGATAACCAGCGGGGCAGCGGTCGGAGGTAAGTATCACACACAGTGATATCGCTTGCAATATCGCTATAACGTCACAAGTTATAACGATATTGCTAGCAATATTGCTTAGTGTGACAGGCCCTTTTGAGTCAGCTTTTAATCCAATTACAAACATACCTTTTGAAATAATAGACCTTAAAGAGGATATCTGGGACTTTAAAAAAGACATGTAATTGTAAATAGAGGCAACTACCTGTCTGTTGCCGGTCATGGACCGCTCCTGCCAGAAATTCAGCTGCTCCCTGTCAACAGAGCAGCAGTTTCTCTTCCTGTTGACAGGGCAGGACTACTGGCATCATGTTGATTGACAGCTGACTTTCCCCAATTAGGCATCAGGAGTCGGCTGTCAATCTGCATGAAACTAGTAGTCCCACCCTGTCAACAGGAAAAGAGACTGCTGCTCTGTTAACATGACATCAGAATAAGTCTGTGACCGGTTTCGGTTTGAGCCAGCTGAGAACAGCACCAGGCATAACAGGCAGGAAGGTAGGAACTACCTGACTGTTAGTGCTTAGGCTCTTTTAAACTCCTTAGTGACAGAGCCAATTTGGTACTTAAAGACCAAGCCAATTTTTACAATTCTTACCACTGTCACTTCATGAGGTTATAGCTCTGGAACGCTTCAATGGATCCCACTGATTCTCAGACTGTTTTTTCATGACATATTGTACTTCATGTTAGTGGTAAAATTTCTTTGATATAACTTGTGTTTATTTAGGAAAAAAGCAAAAATTTGTCAAAAATTGTGAAAATGTAGCAATTTTCAAACTTTTAATTTTTGTGCTCTTAAATCAGAGTCATATCGCACAAAATAGTTAATAAATAGCATTTCCCACATGTCTCCTTTACATCAGAACAATTTTGGAAGCATTTTTTTGGTTAGGACATTATAAGGGTTAAAAATTGACCAGCAGTTTCTCATTTTTCCAACAAAATTTACAAAACCATTGTTGTGAACTCATTTTCTGGTTTACTTCTGGTGAGGGTGGTGGAGCTGGCTGTGTTGACAGAGGAGTCGTGAGTTCTCCATCCGGGCTCCCTCTAGTGGTGACAGTAGGTAATGAAGCTGATCTAAATGGCAGATACCTGCCACCTGAGGAGGAGGACTGTGAGTGGACATCAGGAGTCTCTGACTGGATTTAAGACAGCCGACTCCCTAATTTTGTGCTGGTGATTTTTCCCTGCCCTGAGGTTCTGGTTTCCAGTTCTGTTCCTGCCTTCTCAAGCCAAGTGTGCTCTGCTATTTTTTCACATGAGATTTGGTCTGGTTTACTCAGTTTTTGTGGTCAGCCAGCCCCTGCTGGTTTCCATTCTTATGTTTCTGTTTATGCCAGTTTGCTTTTTGTCCCTGATTAGATTGGTCTCTTTTTGCTCTGTCTTCAGAATATACCAGAGTGCTGATATAGGGAATTGAAGTCTAGCAACTTCAGGGTTTTTGTTAGCAGAAAGTGTTGGACATTTTTTGGCAGGGTTTTGTGCGTGATTGCAGACAGCATCTTTCCTTTCCTGTCCTTTCTAGTTAGTTTGGGCCCCATTGCTTGCTCAGCCTATCTTTCTGTGTTTGTGTTTTCATCTTGTCTCACCGACAATACATGTTTGGGGGCTGTCTATTGCTTTGGGGTCTGTTCTGGGGCAGTTTAGATTTTTCTTTCTTGCTTTAGGCTTATTTAGTTCTCTGGCTGTGACGAGGCCTCTAGGATCATCGTAGGTACGCTCCACAGCTTCTGCTAGTTGTGTGGATAGGATCAGGGGTCTGCAATCCGCTTAGTTTCCAACCTCTCTGGCTTTCTGTGGCTTAGCTTGTTTTTGTTTTTCCCCTTGGTGACTCATTCAAAACAGAATCACCAGCCATACCGCAGATTCTAGGGTACTCAAAAGCAGGAAAAAAAAAAAAATTGTAAAAAAAAAGTTTCAGAATTTTTTTTTTATATGTATTTTTTCCTTTTTCTCCGGGGCCTTAGGAGGATTTTTTCCTTAATGGAGATTAAGCAATTGTCTGATCATGTGGAGCACCTCGCTGCTAAAGTGCGGGGAATTTCCACCTATCTCGCTCAATCCCATGCTGTTGAACCAAAAATCCCTACTCCTGATGTGTTTTCTGGGGATCGGTCTAAATTTTTGAATTTTAAGAATAATTGTAAATTATTTCTTGCCTTGAAGCCTAACTCATCAGGGAGCTCTGCGCAGCAGGTTAAAATTGTCATCTCCTTGCTGCGCGGCGATCCCCAGGATTGGGCATTTTCTTTGACACCTGAAAATCCTATTCTCACTAATGTGGATGCATTTTTTCAAGCCTTGGGGTTGTTGTATGATGAACCTAATGCTATTGATCAAGCGGAGAAAGCCCTATTGGCATTGAACCAGAGTCAGGATTCTGCAGTTATACTGTCAAAAATTCCGAAAGTGGGCGGTCCTTACTACATGGAATGATGGTGCCTTGGCAGCTCTCTTTCGCAAGGGTTTATCAGAAACCATAAAGATATTATGGTGGGATTTTCTGTTCCCTCTGGTCTTGACGATCCTATGTCATTAGCCATTCAAGTTGATCGGCGTTTATGTGAACGTAACACTACACGAGAGGTGTTGCCACATTTTCAACAAATGTCTGAACCTATGCAATGTGATAGAGTTTTGTCAAGGGTGCAACGTCAGGAGTATAGAAGGCGTAATAAGCTATGTTTTTTCTGTGGAGATGCCTCTCATATTATTTCTGTCTGCCCTAAACGAGAGAAATGTTTTGCACACACATTTACTGTGGCTGGCGTACAACCTAAGTTTCTTTTGGCAATTACTCTGATCTGCTCCTTATCCACATTTTCCGCCAAGGCTTTTGTGGATTCAGGAGCGGCTTTGAATCTGATAGATTTGGATTTTGCTAAACATTGTGGTTTTCCCATGATACCTCTGCGGACGCCTATTCCTTTGAGGGGTATTGATGCTACTCCTTTGGCAGAGAATAAACCTCAGTTTTGGACCCAGGTGATAATGCGGGTCACCCCAGACCACCAAGAAAATTGTAGATTTTTGGTACTGCATAATTTGCATGATACTATTGTTCTGGGTTTTCCCTGGTTGCAAATCCATAATCCAGTTTTGGATTGGAAATCTGTGTCTGTGGTGAGCTGGGGCTGTTGGTGTGCTCTTGGTGACACTCCTGTTTTCTCCACCTCTCCCCATTCTCATGATGTTCCTGACTATTTGGCTGATTTTTATGATGTATTTAGTGAGAGTAAGTCTGAGTCCCTGCCTCCTCATAGGAGTTATGACTGTGCAATTGAGTTGAGGCCTGGGTGTAAATTTCCCAATTCCCAAGGGTCGGCTTTTCAATTTATCTGTACCTGAACACGAGGCTATGCGATCTTATATTAAGGAGTCGTTGGAGAAGGGTCATATTAGACCATCCTCTTCACCCTTAGGTGCAGGGTTTTTTTTTCGTGGCTAAGAAAGATGGTTCATTAAGGCCTTATATTGACTATCGTTCCCTTAACAAGATTACGTTTAAATATCAGTATCCGTTACCCCTGATTTCTGATTTATTCTCCAGAGTTAAAGGTGCCTGCTGGTTTACTAAGCTTGACCTCAGGGGGGGCGTATAATCTTATTCGCATCAAGCATGGGGATGAGTGAAAGACGGCGTTTAATACTCCAGAGGGACATTTTGAGTACCTGGTGATGCCTTTTGAGCTCACTAATGCCCCTTCTGTCTTCCAATCCTTCATGAATTATATTTTCCGGGACTTTGTGGATAAGTTTTTGATCACTTATTTGGATGATATTCTGATCTTTTCCAGTGATTGGGATTCTCATGTGGAACATGTTCGGACTGTGTTCCGGATTTTGAGGGAGAATTCCCTGTATGTTGAGGGATCAAAATGCCTTTTTGGTGTACAGAGGATTTCATTTTTGGGATTTATTTTGTCTCCGTCAACTATTGAAATGAACCCAGCCAAGGTACAGGCCATTTCTGATTGGATTCAGCCCACTTCTTTGAAGGCTCTCTAGAAGTTTTTTGGGTTTTGCTAATTTTTATCGTAAATTTATAGCTAATTTTTCTGGTATTGCTAAGCCACTGACTGATCTGACTAAGAAGGGCGCTGATGTGCTGAATTGGTCTCCAGAGGCTGTTTTGGCATTTCAGGAGCTGAAGCGGAGGTTCACATCTGCTCCGGTTTTACGGAAACCTGATGTCTCACTTCCATTTCAGGTAGAGGTAGATGCTTCGGAGATTGGTGCAGGAGCTGTTTTGTCCCAAAAAGATCCGGTGACTTCTAAAATGAATCCCTGTGCCTTGTTTTCCCGTACGTTCTCCCCATCTGAACGCAATTATGATGTGGGGAATCGGGAATTATTGGCCATGAAATGGGCATTCGAGGAGTGGAGACATTGGTTGGAAGGAGCTAGACATCAAGTTATGGTCCTCACTGACCACAAGAATTTGATTTACCTGGAGTCGGCCAAACGCTTGAATTCTAGACAGGCTAGGTGGGCCTTGTTTTTCACGCATCTTGATTTTGTGGTCTCCTTTCTTCCGGGCACTAAGAATGTTAAGGCAGACGCCCTTTCTAGGAGTTTCTTTGCTGATTTTCCTATTGTGACCAAACCTACTACCATCCTAGGTGAGGGGGTAGTTCTTTCTGCCATCTCGCCCGATTTAAGACGTGCCCTGGAAGAATTTCAGGAGGACAAACCTGTGCATTGTCCTATGGGAAAATTGTATGTTCCTGACCAGTGGAGGAAGAGAGTGATGTCTGAAGTTCATTGCTCTGCGTTGGCTGGTCATCCAGGTATTTTTGGTACCAGACATTTGGTGAGTCGGTCTTTTTGGTGGCCCGCCTTATCTCGTGATGTCAGGAATTTTGTGCAGTCCTGTGGGACTTGTTCCCGGTCTAAACCCTGTTCTCATTCTAGTGGGTTGTTGATCCCCTTGCCGGTGCCCAAGAGGCCATGGACCCATATCTCAATGGATTTTATTTCTGATCTTCTTGTCTCTCAGAGAATGACTGTTATCTTGGTGATTTGTGATAGATTTTCGAAGATGGTCCATCTTGTACCACTCCTAAAGCTGCCATCTTCCTCAGAGTTGGTGCCCTTGTTTTTACAACAGGTGGTTCGGTTGCATGGGATTCCTGAGAACATTGTGTCGGACAGAGGAGTCCAGTTTGTCTCCAAATTTTGGAAAGCTTTTTGTTCCAAGCTGGGAATTCAGTTATCCTTCTCTGTGTTTCACCCACAGACCAATGGGCAGACTGAGAGAACAAACCAGACTTTGGAGTCCTATTTGAGATGTTTTATATCTGCTGATCAGGATGATTGGGTCTCATTTTTGCCCTTGGCCGAATTCGCCCTAAATAATAGAGCTAGTTCTGCCACATTGATGTCGCCCTTTTTCTGTAACTTTGGGTTTCATCCTCGATTTTCTTCAGGGCAAGTGGAATCTTCATCCTGCCCAGGTGTTGACACTGTGGCAGAGAGAATGCAGCAGATTTGGGACCAAGTGGTGGATAAATTGTCCTTCTCTCAAGAAAAGGCCCAGCAGTTTTCCAACCGGCATAAGACCATTGGTCCCCGGTTTAAAGTGGTGATATGGTTTGGTTATCGTCAAAAAATATCTCTATGAAGGTTGCGTCTCCAAAGTTCAAACCAAGATTTATTGGACCTTACAATATTTTGGAGATTCTTAATCCGGTTTCTTTTCGATTGGCTCTTCCTGTTACGTTTAAGATCTATAACGTGTTTCATAAGTCGCTGTTGAAGAGATATGTTGAGCCAGTAGTTCCTATGGCGGCACCTCCTGACCCCGTGTTGGTTGAAGGTAATGTGGAATATGAGGTAGAGAAAATACTGGATTCTCGTCTGGCTAGATGGAGACTCCAGTATTTGGTCAAGTGGAAGGGTTATGGCCAGGAGGACAATTCTTGGGTCTCTGCCTCTGACATTCATGCCAATAGATTGGTTCGTGCTTTTCAACGGGCCCATCCTGATAGGCCTGGTGGCGTTGATGAGGGTTCGGTGACCCCTCCTCAAGGGGGGTACTGTTGTGAACTCATTTTCTGGTTTACCTCTAACTTCTGGTGAGAGTGGTGGAGCTGGCTGTGTTGACAGAGGAGTCGTGAGTTCTCCATCCGGGCTCCCTCTAGTGGTGATAGTAGGTAATGAAGCTGATCTAAATGGCAGAGACCTGCCACCTGAGGAGGAGGACTGTGAGTGGACATCAGGAGTCTCTGACTGGATTTAAGGCAGCCGACTCCCTAATTTTGTGCTGGTGATTTTTCCCTGCCCTGAGGTTCTGGTTTCCAGTTCTGTTCCTGCCTTCTCAAGCTAAGTATGCTCTGCTATTTTTTCACATGAGATTTGATCTGGTTTACTCAGTTTTTGTGGTCAGCCAGCCCCTGCTGGGGCTGTGCGGAATTTCCATTCTTATGTCTCTGTTTATGCCAGTTTGCTTTTTGTCCCTGATCAGATTGGTCTCTTTTTGCTCTGTCTTCAGAATATACCAGAGTGCTGATATAGGGAATTGAAGTCTAGTAACTTCAGGATTTTTGTTAGCAGAAAGTGTTGGACATTTTTTGGCAGGGTTTTGTGCGTGATTGCAGACAGCATCTTTCCTTTCCTGTCCTTTCTAGTTAGTTTGGGCCCCATCGTTTGCTCAGCCTATTTTTCTATCTGTGTTTGTGTTTTCATCTTGTCTCACCGACAATACATGTTTGGGGGCTGTCTATTGCTTTGGGGTCTGTTCTGGGGCAGTTTAGATTTCCCCTTTTCTTGCTTTAGGCTTATTTAGTTCTCCGGCTGTGACGAGGCATCTAGGATCATCGTAGGTACGCTCCACAGCTACTGCTAGTTGTGTGGATAGGATCAGGGGTCTGCAATCAGTTTAGTTTCCAACCTCTCTGGTTTTCTGTGGCTTAGCTTGTTTTTGTTTTTCCTCCTTGGTGACTCATTCATAACAACCATTTTTTTAGGGACCACCTCACATTTGAAGTGAGCTTGGGGGGTCAATATGGCAGAAAATACGGAAAAGTGACACCATTCTAAAAACTGCACCCCTCAAAGTCATATTCAAGAAGTTTATTAACCCTTTAGGTGCTTCGCAAGAACTAAAGCAATGTGGATGGAAAAAATGAACATTTTTTCACAAAAAATTTACTTTGGAACCAAACTTTTTTATTTTCACAAGGGTTTTGGGAGAAAATGAACCACAAAATTTGTTGTGCAATTTCGTCTTAGCATGCCGATACCCCAAATGTGGCGGAAAGCCACTGCTTGGGCGTATTGCAGGGCTCAGAAGGGAGGGAGCCCTGTTTGACTTTTTGAATGCAAAATTGGCTGGAATCAATGGCGGGCATCATGTCGCGTTTGGAGACCACCTGATGCATTTAAACAGTGGAAACCCCTCAATTCTATCTCCAACCTTAACACAGCCGTAACCCCAACCCTAACCCCAACAAACCCCTAACCCTAATCCCAATCCTAACGCTAACCACAACCCTAATCCCAACACCACCCTAACCCCAACACCACAATGCTAACCAACACAACCTCAACCCCAACACAATCCTAACCCCAACCCTAGCCCAACCCTAACCCTAGCCCCAACACAAACCCTAGCCCAGCCTTAATCCTGGCTCTAACCCTAGCCCAACCCTAACTCTAGCTCTAACCCTAGCCCCAACCCTAACCCAAGCCCAACACTAACCCTAGCACACCCCTAACCCTAGCCCCAGCCTTAACCCTAGCTATAACACCAACTATAACCCCAACCATAACCCTAATGGAAAAATGGAAAAATAATTTTTCTTTAATTTTGTTATTTTTACCTAACTAAGGGGATGTTAAAGGGTGTTTTGATTTACTATTTTTTTCTATTTTGATCACTGTGATAGGATCTATCACAGTGATCAAAATGAACCAGTAGGAGAAATCTCCTATTGTTGCCGGTTGCCAGATGGCAAATCTTGGTGGGCGTACTGCGCATGCGCCCACCATTTTTTTCCCAGAAGAAGACCCGAGGGCCAGGGGACAGAGCCGAAGGGACCCGGGGGAAATCACAGGTACCGGGAGGGTTTGGGGGACCCCATTTCTCTCTCCTCTGATGTGCTAGATTATATCAGAGGAGAGAGAATTATATGGGAAAGCTGACTTTTTTTTGTTGCGGTTGCCGTTATTCTGTCAATATTCTGTCTCAGCTACTTCCGGAGATTTTCCGGTGCTTGGGGGCACTATAACCTTATTTCTAAGTGCTGGTAAAAAGCGGCGCTGAGGAATAAATACTTTTAACTGCTACGGTTAAAAGATGTATCGGCGGTCGTTAAGGGGTTAGGCAGCAGAGAGCTGGCTGTCAATCAGCATGAAACTAGTAATCGCACCCTTTCAACAGGAAAAGAAACTGCAGCTCTGTTGATATGATGTCAGGATAAGTCGGTGACTTGTTTGTGCCAGCTGAGAACGGTGGCGGGCACAACAGGCAGGTCGGTAGCAACTACCTGACTGTTAGTGCTTAGGCACTTTTTTTTTAAAGTATCAGATATCTCCTGTAATTTAACAATTTGGCATCTATATAGGACAGTATCAAACAACTTTGAAAAGTCCAAAAACACGGTGGCTCTGATTTATTAAACTATTGCTGCATAAAACAATTTGAAAATTCACAAAATGTTCACAAAATTCACAAAATGTTTGTGCATCTCAAAGTTGTGGAAAAATTTCCTGACTATTGATGTTTTCAAAGTGGGCAGAGATGCACGGAGCATATACATACAGATACAGGCATACACAAAGCACATACATGCATACACAGAGCACATACATACAAAGACGTGTATACATAGAGCACATACATATAGAGACATGCTGCATACACAAAGCACATACCGTACATACAGAGACATGCATACACGGAGCACATACATACTAACACACACACACATGCACACTGTAGAATAGTTACTGGGCTGTCTCATCTTCTTCAGCTCACCTAGACTCCTGTTTCCTACAGGACCTCTGTTGACATCATGGTTCCATAACACCAGAAACTACACTGATTATGCTATTATCAATGTAGTTTCTGTAGGAAACGCTGGGGGCCCCGAAGGTAATTGCCAACATGCTTATCTGCCACAGCATTATTGACCCTGAAATATCCTGCTCTAGTTGTGTATGTATACATTTGGCATACCGTGCACAGAAGGAAACATCCAATCCTAATATTCATTAAACAATAAAAAAATTATAAAAGGTAAAAAAAAAGTTAAGTGCCGTACTTAGAGCTCTTCAACTTCTGCATTCAACTCCAGTATTGTAGCGCCCACTTTTCTTACAAACCACTTGGACACACCACTTTCACACATAAAAATAAATGTGAAAAACTGAGTTTTACAAAATAGCGAGTTGTTGCTGTTCGAGAGACATGCATTTATATGTAACTATAATTGCATCTTTTTCAGCAATATCGTTTGCTCTAATGATTGCTTAATTTTTCTACAATGTTGGCATTATTTATCTATTTATATAATTGCCTTGTAATGTTTCATTTCCTGTTCTGTCCAGATGTCATCGTATTTCAGAATTCCAAGAGGAGGAAGTTCACCGACCGCCATATTGGGACACCCAAGTGATGGGTGTCTCAATATGAAAACTGCTTCTGGTACCAACCTATTGCGCGGTACCACCAGTGGAACACCTTCGCACCACACACACACATACACTCTATACGCCGTACGCACCACACACAGTCACACACACTCACGCAGCCTCTTGCACGGTATCACCAGCGGAACACCATCGCGAACATGCTGCTGCCAGGATCAGCTGAATGATTCACTGACTGCTGCCATCTTTGTACAGGAGGAGCGCATGTGCAGTTTTAATGTGACCACCGCTATCTGTCTGCACAAAGATGGCGGATGTCTGATTTACAGCGCCTGCGCAAATTACGTGCAGGTGCAGTGAATCATTCGGCTGATCCCAGCGGCAGATGCGCGACGTGTCTACAGGCAGAGGAAGCCAGTCACATCAAAGGGGTTTTGCCACAAACGAAAGTTCATTTTAAAAATTGACTGTGTCTGACTGTGTACGGAGCATACCTCATCTCCTGGGCAGGTGAGGAAGCAAAAGACAATACTGAGATTACAGCAGGGGATCACAGAGGATTCATTTTGTGAGGTAAAATATTTCACTGACTGTTTTTAAAAAATATTTTACCTCACAAACATGTATTCTCTGCGATCTCCTGCTGTAATGTCAGTATTGTCTTTTGCTTCTTCCCCTGCCCAGGAGCTGTGGTATGTTCTGTACACGGTCAGACACAGGGGTGAGTGTTTCTGACCATGTACGGAGCATAACATATCTCCTGGGCAGGGGAGGAAGCAAAAGACAATACTGTCATTACAGCAGGGGATCACAGTGGATTCTTTTCGTGAGATAAAATATTTCACTGACTGTTTTTTTAAAAATATTTTACCTCACAAAATGTATCCTATACGATCTCCTGCTGTAATGTCAGCATTGTCTTTTGCTTCCTTCCGTGCCCAGGAACTGTGGTATAGACAGGTCAAAGAAGAGAGCACAGATGGGAGAAGTCAGCACATGGGGAAAGAGAGAGGGGATAGGTGGGTGAGCACATGGGGGGGGGAGAGATTCTCAACGCTGCAAAGCCTGCCCCCAGTGTGACATTGCCGCCCTCCCGATGTGATAGCATCGGGCCTCCATCTACTGCAGTTCAGTATAATTATGCAAAAGGATCTTTATACCTCACATAGAATCAGTATAGTGTCTGTGAGCCCCAAGCAATCACCTTCCTATTTGAAAGATCTTTTGCACTAAGCACAATGTAGTGGAGAAATACGGTATCATGAATACTAAGTGACCACCATTTTACTGTGTGTTTTGTGTTAATGTTTTATTTGCGGAAAATGATGCAGCTACTGTTTAAGGGAGACTGTAACCACCAAAATGCATTTTAAAGTTACTGTACAGTTAGGGCAGAAACATACGAAAAAGGCTCTCTATGAATAAAAGAACCTATGAGCCCTTTACAATCTAATAGCTCATCATAGTACATCCGTTTATGTATCTGTGAGAAAAGTGTCTTGCTGCTTTGGAGAGGAAGTGAGCCCCCTTTACCTGCTGGGCCCATGTGTAGTTTCAGAGATTGCATAGTATATCCCTGTATACAGTGCTATAGTGGTCTTAGACCCTATAAATATCATACTAACGCTGTACATGTTACTTAGGGCTTGATAAGTTTTAATTCCTTTTCAAATGAGATGGCTTCTAGAAAGTCATAGAAACCTATTGAATGAAAATTGAAGATCTATAGAATAAAATTTATATACTGATGGCAAGAGTGCTAGATTGTTCTGTTATTTTACCTGGTAGAAATTTGGGAAATTACTTTTATCTGCTTCACTGCCTCAAAAATCCAACTTGCAAGCCCTGATACATTATAGGGATTTGTTGCTCTACCTTAACATGATCCTGAATCACAATCAGATGATTTCATTACTGCAGTGAGTAATGATGCTTCTACATTGCAAAGAACCAAGTCAATACCGATATTCTATAGCTACAATAAATGAATAGTTACATTAATTGTGCATTGGATAATATAAGTGAGCATCAATGAATAATAAAATAGTAATATATGTCATACATAGGCATTATTTTGTTAAATTGGGTTGTAAGGCTAAGAGCCTTAGACAATCTCTTTTATAGCCTTATAACCAAAAACTAGTCACATATTCTAATGCTGCTGGGACATCCAACTACATCTAGCAGCAAGTATCCAATTTCTCAACAGTTACAACCATAGGGGAATATAAGCAGTTCCTATTGAAATCTAACGATTCAAAGGAGTTTTCTCATCTTTTGAGATTGGTAAAATGTAAAAATTCCTGGAAAAACAAGCAATTTATATCTTATAAGAAATTGTTTCAGTTCTTAAGAACAGAGGTAGTTTTAATGTAATTCTTTACTGCTTGTTGATTAAGTTACTGGCTACCTATGTGGTCTAATAGCTGCGGTCACTATGTTAGGCCAAAAGCATTGCGCTTACAAGCTCTTCACTGTAGAACTTGCATTTGTTGCTCAGAAGCAGTCTAGCTGTAGTATTTCTGTGTTTCTCCACTCCTGCAAAGCAAAATTGCCTTTGCTTCTGATTTGGGAGAGAGCACCGTTTGGGACAGTCTCTACCATACTACCTGGTGTGCACAGTCAATCATCAGGACTGCTCCTCCTCCCCGCCAAGCACCAAGCTGAGAGGCAGGGGAGCTGTGCACTCCTGAAGAATCAAGATGGAAAGAAGCTTTGAAAAGTTAACTCAATATTTGAAAATGGGTTTTCTAAACCAAACTGTTTAATACAGGGATTTACAAGTAAATGTATTACATACTGTAGCTAGTCACTCAAAATTATCCTTTGATTAAGTAGCACATCATTAAATAAATAGTAAATAAGTAAATAAATAGTAATAATAATCTTTATTTTTGTATAGCGCTAACATATTCAGTAGCGCTTTACAGTTTTGCACACATTTTTCATCACTGTCCCCAATGGGGCTCACAATCTAAATTCCCTATCAGTATGTCTTTGGAGTGTGGGAGGAAACCGGAGTGCCCGGAGGAACCCCACGCAAACACGGGGAGAACATACAAACTCCTTGCAGATGTTGTCCTTGGTGGGATTCGAACCCAGGACCCCAGCGCTGCAAGGCTTCAGCGCTAACCACTGAGCCACCGTGCTGCCCAGTAAGTAAAGTAAAGTAAAGAAAGTAAAGTTTAGTAAGTAAATAAATAATTAAATAAATAGCCGTTATAATCAACTTATCTACTGGAAGTTTAATAGTACATATTGCAGATACAGATGGAAACTAGAGAAGTTGTATGAGAGTTTTCCCAGAAACAGTGTCTTTCTTGTCCAAACAACCTATGGTCTAGTTTACATAAATCCTTTAAATTCTTTGAAACAATAGTAATACCTCACTCTAGCATACTATTTTGCATCCAGCCAACTAAGGTTTTCTTTTTTTTGTGTTGTCTAATATACACTTAATACAGAGGTTTACTGTATTTTGACATATATTTCACTTACAAGAGAACAAATTGACAGCTGACTCCCACAGGTTTTGCTTCAAAGTTCCATTGGGTCACTCAACACAGAAGAAATATTCATATGAATTGGATATATTTACATTACTATTGTACTTGTAAGCTTGTTATGTGTCGATAGACAGTTTCTATAGATGTGCAAAAGTTTTAGGCAGGGAAGAAAACAATGCTGCAAAGAAAGCTGCTTTCAAAAATAGAAGTGTTAAAGGGAACCTGTCACCCTCCCAGGGCGTTTTTCAGTTAAAGAGCCACCTTCAGCAGCACTAAGGCTGCATTCTGTGAAGGTGGCTCTTCTTTTTCTGACCCCTAGTAACGCTGAAATATCGACTTTTATAACTAGCTCCTCATACCTGTAATGTGTCCCATAGTATGTTGTGTCCCCCTGTATCAGCTGCCTACCATCCGTCCATCATGACTGTCCGGTGTCTCGGCGCCGCCCACCATCTGTCCATCATGATGCCCCATGCGTCACTGCCTCCTCTTGATTTGAATCCCGGCGCCTGCGCTGTAACAAGTGTTCTCGGGCATACGCAGTGCACGCTGCCCGAGAACCGACATCAGGCTATTGCGCCTGCGTGTTGTGGAGGCCCCAGCCCCGCAGTGTGAATACATCATAACATACTGCGGGGCGGGATCTGGGGCCTCCACAATGCGCAGGTGCAACAGCCTGATGTCGGTTCTCGGGCAGCGCGCATTGCGCATGCCCGATAACACTTGTTACAGCGCAGGCGCCTGCATTCAAAACAGGAGGAGGCAGCGATACACGGGGCATCATGATGGACAGATGGTGGGCGGCACCGAGGCCTCAGACAGGCATGATTGACGGATGGTAGGCGGCTGATACTGGGGACACAACATACCTGTGGGACACATTACAGGTATGAAGAGCTAATTATAAAAGTCATTATTTTGGCATTACTGGGGGTCAGAAAAAGAAGAGCCACCTTAATAATAATAATAATACATTTTATTTTTATAGCGCCGACATATTCCGCAGCACTTTACATTTCAGAGGGGATTTGTACAGACAATAGACATTACAGCATAACAATAATCACATACAGTAGATTATAACAAATACCAAGAGGAGTGAGGGCCCTGCTCGCAAGCTTACAGTCTATGAGGAAAGAGGTAGACACGAAAGGTGGGTGGTAACAGTTGCCCTGATTGTATGGACCAGCCATAATGTTAAGTGTGTAACAGTACAGACACAGAGGGCTAATGGATGCATAAAGCATGTGGGAACATGATGCTGGGAACCTGGTTATGGTAAAACTTTTGGCTCTGCCACACAGGGATAGGTTAGGTTAATGTGTTGAGGCGATAGGCCAGTCTGAATAAATGCGTTTTCAGGACACGCTTAAAATTGTGGGGATTGGGGACTAATCGTATTGACCTGGGAAGTGCATTCCAAAGAATTGGCGCGGCACGTGTAAAGTCTTGGAGACGGGAGTGGGAGGTTCTGACTATTGAGGATACTAACCTCAGGTCATCAGCAGAACGGAGGGCGTGGGTAGGGTGGTATACTGAAACAAGGGAGGAGATGTAGGGTGGTGCTGAGCCATGGAGGGCTTTGTGGGTGAGGGTAATAAGTTTATACTGAATTCTGGAGTGGATGGGTAGCCAGTGTAATGACTGGCACAAGGTAGAGGCATCGGTGTAACGATTGGTGAGGAATATGATCCTGGCTGCAGCATTCAAGACAGATTGGAGAGGGGAGAGTTTTGTAAGAGGGAGACCGATTAGAAGAGAGTTACAATAGTCGAGACGAGAATGAATAAGAGAAACAGTAAGAGTTTTTGCAGAGTCAAAAGTAAGAAAAGGTCGAATTCTAGAAATGTTTTTGAGGTGCAGATGACAAGAGCGAGCCAGTGATCGAATGTGGGGGGCAAAGGAAAGCTCGGAATCAAGTATGACCCCAAGACAGCGGGCATGTTGCTGGGGAGTAATAGTGGAACCACAGACGGAAATGGCAATGTCGGGTGTAGGTACATTAGTAGCGGGAGGAAACACAAGGAGTTCAGTCTTTGACAGGTTCAGTTTCAGATATAGTGAGGACATGATATTAGACACAGCGTTTAGACAATCGCCAGTGTTTTCTAGAAAGGCTGGCGTGATGTCAGGAGAAGAAGCGTATAATTGGGTGTCATCAGCATAGAGATGGTAATGGAAACCAAATCTACTGATTGTTTGACCAATAGGGGCAGTGTACAAGGAGAAGAGGAGGGGGCCTAGAACCGATCCTTGAGGAACCCCAACAGTAAGGGGAAGGTGAGAGGAGGAGGTGAGAGGAGCACCTTCACAGAATGCAGCCTTAGTGCTGCTGAAGGTGGCTCTTTAACTGAAAAACGCCCTGGGGGGTGACAGGTTCCCTTTAATGGATTATTATTTTTATCAGTTAACAAAATACAGAGTAAATGAACAAAAGAGAAATCTAAATCAAATCAATATTTGGTGTAACGATCCTATGACTCCAAAGCTGCATAATTTCTTCTAGGTACACTTTTACACAGCCAGATTGTTCCAAACAGCTTGGAGAACTATCCACAGTCCTCATGGATTCTGTGCCAAGTGAGCCAACCAGAACTATTGTGTGGAATTTTTACTTTATGTTTTAATTTGTGCTGGACAAATGCTGTATTTGAGTTTACCTGTGATGTGGTTTATGAGGATTTAGTAAATCAGCAGGACTTTTAAACAGCAGTGGTTATTGTGATACCCCACATCGTTCCCATGTGCATAGCATTGTTACAATATGTATATATATGGTAAAATAAAAAAATAGGCAGCACTCCAAATTAAATGTGAAAAAAGTGGATACTTTACTGATCCTCAGGTGGTGACGTTTCAACGGTGACCCGTCATTATCAAGCCTTAATTTGGATTGCTGCCTATTTTTTTTATTTTATTAACTCGGTTGTCTGGACACTGCTGAACAGGTTTTGCATCAGTTGTATAATTTTGGTAGTGCTGCCCTTTTTTTTTATTTATATATATGGTAACATATTTTGACAGTGTGTATATATATATCTACTATATAATTGTCTAATTCTGTCTGTCTGTCTGTAATGGAAATCCCACCTCGCTGATTGGTCGCAGCAGTTAGGCCGCGACCAATCAGCGACAGTTGCTTAGTCGTCGTGGCAACACGGCTGCATTGCTTATTGCACAGGCACATTACAGCCGTTAAAGGCATCATTGCTGTGTCGCTCATTACACAGGCACAGTCCTGTACATAGTCTGGAGTACAATACATTAGGTAACAGCAGAACAGTGACTGCAGCTCTGGGTGTAACTGGAGTACAATACATTAGGTAACAGCAGAACAGTGACTGCAGCTCTGGGTGTAACTGGAGTACAATACATTAGGTGACAGCAGAAAAGTGAATGCAGCTCTGGGTGTAACTGGAGTACAATACATTAGGTAAGATCTGAACAGTGACTGCAGATCTGGCTGTAACAGGAGTATAATACATTAGGTAAGAGCAGAATGGTGACTGCAGCTCTGGGTGTAACTGGAGTACAATACATTAGATAACAGCAGAACAGTGTCTGCAGCTCTGGGAGTAACTGGAGTACAATACATTAGATAACAGCACAAAAGTGACAGCAGCTCTGGGTGTAACTGGAGTACAATATATTAGGTAACAGCAGAACAGTGACTGCAGCTCTGGGTGTAACTGGAGTACAATATATTAGGTAACAGCAGAAAAGTGACAGCAGCTCTGGGTGTAACAGGAGTATAATACACTAGATGGTGGCCCGATTCTATCGCATCGGGTATTCTAGAGTCTCTGTTAAAATAAAAAATAGTGATATACTCACCTTCTGACGGCCCCCCGCACTCTGTCCCGCCTCTAACCACTCTCCCGGCATCTTCCGATCCCAGTAATGCTTAGCGAGAAGGGCCGGAGATGACGTCACTCTCACGTGAGTGCGACATCATCAGTGGTGTTTCGCACTAAGCATTACTGGGACTGGAAGATGCCGGGAGCGTGGTGAGAGGAGGGACAGAGTCCGGGGG
Source organism: Dendrobates tinctorius (assembly GCF_039654945.1). Lineage (NCBI taxonomy): Eukaryota > Metazoa > Chordata > Amphibia > Anura > Dendrobatidae > Dendrobates > Dendrobates tinctorius. Next base: position 1,559,321 of record NW_027361821.1, read on the forward strand.
CCGTCGGGAGGTGAGCATATCACTATTTTTTATTTTAACACAGACTCTAGAATACCCGATGCGATAGAATCGGGCCACCATCTAGTATATATATATTTATTATTTATTTCTATAGCACCATAGATTCCTTGGTGCTGTATATGAGAAGGGGTTACGTACAAATTACAGATATCACTTACAGTAAACAAACTTACAATGACAGACTGATACAGAGGGGAGAGGACCCTGCCCTTTTGGGCTTACATGCCACAGGATGGTGGGGAAGGAAACAGTAGGTTGGTGGGTTGCAGCAGCTCCAGTGATGGTGAGGTGATATCTCCAGTAGTGGTGAGGAGGTAGCAGGGTCATTGCAGGCTGTAGGCTTTCTTGAAGAGGTGGGTTTTCAGGTTCCGCCTGAAGGATCAAAATGTGGTTGATAGTTGGACATGTTGGGGCAAAGAATTCCAGAGGATGGGGGCTATTCAGGAGAAGTCTTGGAGGCGGTTGGGTGAGGAGCGAATAAGTGTGGAGGAGAGAAGGAGGTCTTGGGATGACCGTAGACTACGTGAGAGAAGGTATCGGGAGATTAGTTCAGAGACTTATGGAGGAGACAGGTTATAGATGGCCTTGTAGGTCAGTATTAGTAATTTGAACTGTATACACTGAGGGAATGGAAGCCAGTGAAGAGATTTGCAGAGGGGAGAAGCGGAGGAGTAGTGAGGAGAGAGATGAATTAGTCGGGCAGCAGAGTTAAGGATGGACTGGAGAGGTGCGAGGGTGTTAGCAGGGAGACCACAGGAAAGGATGTTGCAGTAGTCGAGGCGGGAGATGATGAGGGCGTGCACAAGCATTTTAGTAGATTGAGGGTTGAGGAAAGGACGGATTCTGGAAATATTTTTGAACTGGAGGCGACAGGAGGTAGAAAGAGCTTGGATGTGCGGTTTGAAGTACAGGGCAGAATCAAGGGTTACTCTGAGGCAGCGGACTTCTGGTACTAGGGAAAGCGTGATGTCATTAATTGTGATAGATAGTTCAGGTAAGGAAGATCTGTGAGATGGAGGAAAGATGATGTGTGTATATACACACTGTATATACACACACATGGAAACAGGGTAAAGTTGTAGAGTGCCACATACAGTATATCATGAGATGCACGAGGAGCAAAAGTATTAGCCCATAACACCATAACAACTATTACAACACAAATCTTTAATAAGAATAAATGAAGTTTATGAATAACTGAGTGATTATAAATAATATCATTAATAATTAGAATTTCATATCTAAGTAACAATATTAGATGACAATAACGTTTATTTGGTGGAGAAATAACCTCTAATCCACATGATAAAAATACCATTAGTTCCTAATCATTGAGCTATTTTAAACGGCAAATAGAAATGTGAGCTTTCTTTTACTGGCGGATCAGCAATAGTAACAGAAGGTACAATATAAGGACTAATTGAGAAGATTTGATCTTGGCTATTACAAGTTTCATTGTAAGACAGAAGATGTAATAAACACAAGACAGATCTTTCACATTGCATTGCTTATGTCTTGCCCTATAATAAAGAGAGACAAGTTATCTGCTATATTTGCTGGGAGAAGGGTAATCCATCTTCTCAAGGAAAGATACTGCAGTCAGGCTATCGATTTCCACCTTATGTATTCATTTTATTCCACTGGACATCAAAGCTTGTTAATTAGAAGAATGCATGAGGGCAGCTGCCACTGGTGCGTGATTAACTAGCATCAAGAGCCGACTCCTAACGAATGGCAGAGCGATAGCTGAAACCTCAGTGATCACAATACAAACAGATATAATGGTTCTGGGTAATGCTCAGGAAATGATACTTTGCACCCCCGGCAAGGCATACCAAGTCTGATCTAATTTAGAATATGCACAGTGTTTCTATAGAAAACTGAGAAAGAAGCCAGTCATGGCAGGCAAGCATGATGTGTAACTGGTACGCAACAAATCCAAGTCTTTCCTTACAAACCCAGTCAATAAAAACTGGACATTCGGACATCAATGTGCTGCCCGTTTTTCTTTGTTTTAACAAGCTACAGTATCTAATTGAATTTGAAATTTCTGTCCAAAATATGGACCAAAGTAGGAAATTACTCAGCAAAAAAGTCTGGTATGTGAATAGCGTCATACAATGTGTCAGTGTACAAAAATGGCAGCAAACAAACGGCAAACTCTATATGAATAACTCTGCTCTTTTGCACCATTTTAAATCTTCATTATGCATCTGAATTTCAAGAATATGAGCTAGCAATCTACAGTTGTGGCCAAAAGTATTGACACCCCTGCAATTCTGTCAGTTAATACTCAGTTTCTAACTGAAAATGATTGCAAACACAAATTCTTTGTTATTATCTTCATTTAATTTGTCTTAAATGAAAAAACACAAAAAGAGTTTTCCTAAAGCCAAATTGGATATAATTCCACACCAAACATAACAAAGAGGGTGGACAAAAGAATTGGCACTGTTCGAAAAATCATGTGATGCTTCTCTAATTTGTGTAATTAACAGCACCTGTAACTTACCTGTGGCACCTAACAGGTGTTGGCAATAACTAAATCACACTTGCAGCCAGTTGACATGGATTAAAGTTGACTCAACCTCTGTCCTGTGTCCTTGTGTGTACCACATTGTGCATGGAGAAAAGAAAGAAGACCAAAGAACTGTCTGAGGACTTGAGAAACCAAATTGTGAGGAAGCATGAGCAATCTCAAGGATACAAGTCCATCTCCAAAGAACTGAATGTTCCTGTGTCTACCGTGCACAGTGTCATCAAGAAGTTTAAAGCCCATGGCACTGTGGCTAACCTCCCTAGATGTGGACGGAAAATAAAAATTGACAAGAGATTTCAACGCAAGATTGTGCGGATGTTGGATAAAGAACCTCGACTAACATCCAAACAAGTTCAAGCTGCCCTGCAGTCCGAGGGTACAACACTGTCAACCCGTACTATCTGTCGGCGTCTGAATGAAAAGGGACTGTATGGTAGGAGACCCAGGAAGACCCTACTTCTTACCCCGAGACATAAAAAAGCCAGGCTGGAGTTTGCCAAAACTTACCTGAAAAAGCCTAAAACGTTTTGGAAGAATGTTCTCTGGTCAGGTGAGACAAAAGTAGAGCTTTTTGGGCAAAGGCATCAACATAGAGTTTACAGGAGAAAAAAGGAGGCATTCAAAGAAAAGAACACGGTCCCTACAGTCAAACATGTCGGAGGTTCCCTGATGTTTTGGGGTTGCTTTGCTGCCTCTGGCACTGGACTGCTTGACCGTGTGCATGGCATTATGAAGTCTGAAGACTACCAACAAATTTTGCAGCATAATGTAGGGCCCAGTGTGAGAAAGCTGGGTTTCCCTCAGAGGTCATGGGTCTTCCAGCAGGACAATGACCCAAAACACACACTTCAAAAAGCACTAGAAAATGGTTTGAGAGAAAGCACTGGAGACTTCTAAGGTGGCCAGCAATGAGTCCAGACCTGAATCCCATAGAACACCTGTGGAGAGATCTAAAAATGGCAGTTTGGAGAAGGCACCTTTCAAATATTAGGGACTTGGAGCAGTTTGCCAAAGAAGAAAGGTCTATAATTCCAGCAGAGCATTGTCAGAAACTCATTGATGGTTACCGGAAGCGGTTGGTCGCAGTTATTTTGGCTAAAGGTTGTGCAACCAAGTATTAGGCTGAGGGTGCCAATACTTTTGTCTGGCCCATTTTTGGAGTTTTGTGTGAAATGATCAATGTTTTGCTTTTTGCTTCATTCTCTTTTGTGTTTTTTCATTTAATACAAATTAAATGAAGATAATAATACCGAAGAATTTGTGTTTGCAATCATTTTCAGGAAGAAACTGAGTATTATCTGACAGAATTGCAGGGGTGTCAATACTTTTGGCCACAACTGTATTTTCTTATACAAGCCCTCCTCTCATCAAAATATTTATGCTCTTAATATATTGCAGTCATCATATTATATAGCACTATGCACTTACAATTGCTCATTTTGCCTTTCTACCCAGGAAATTCTTGTCTTTCCATTAGGTCTACGACATCACGTGATTAAAAACTGGCCATTTGAATCCTTCTAAGCTCTATGTAGAAATAGGAGGTCAATTTTCCAAAGCTGCTAACATCTGATGTGTATGGGGGCTTCTCAATCCTTTCCTGACAGACGATCTATTGGCTTTCAGAAGAGATAAGTCACTGCCAGTGGTGTCTTGCAGCAGTTTTCTCCTCTTTTCCCATAAAAAACATGAGCGATTGACCAAGCCAAGAGCTCTTTATAAGGCCAGTTTCAAACATCCAGATATTTCCGGTACCGGAGGTATCCGTGTCCGTGTGTCTGTGTGTGTTCTGTTGTGAGTTCATTTTCAGCTTCACCATTGAGGTCTGATGAACTCCCTCTTCTGGTGAAGGAAGGTAGTGAGGCTGATTACAAAGCACCTGAGCAGAATGATGATGACTGGGTGACTGGGATTGCTGACTGGATATAAGGCAGCCGACTCCCTTCTGCCTTGCGGGTGATTACTCTGAGGGATTCTTGGAGACCAGTCTGATTCCTGCTCCTCAAAAGCTAAGTTTTCTGCTCTGCTTTTTGCATTTGTGTTTTGGTTTTGTTTTGCCTTGTTTTTCTGGATTTCTGCCTTTCCCTGCTGGGTGAGCTGAATTCCTTTTTGCTCTGTCTTCAGATAATACCTGAGTACTGATATAGTCTTTTTGAAGCCTAGCGTCTTCAGGGCTTTTTTCCCTATCAGTCAGTTGGCTCTTGTTTTTGAGAGGGTTTTGGCGGATTGCAGACAGCAGCTTTTCTATTCTGTCCTATTTAGTTAGCTTGGGCCCCATCATTTGCTCAGCCTATCTTTCTATCTGTGTGAGTGTTTTTTCATCTTGCTTCACCGTCATTATATGTTGGGGGCTGCCTATTGCTTTGGGGTCTGCTCTGGGGCAGTTTGGATTTCCCTTTCTGTCTTTAGGCTATGTAGTTCTCCGGCTGTGATCGAGGGGTCTAGGGCACCGTAGGAACCCCCCACGGCTACTGCTAGTTGTTGTTGTTAGGTTCAGGGGTCTGCAATCCGATAGCTGCCAACTTCTCTGGTTTTCTGGACTTAACTGGTATTTCTGTTTTTGCCTCCTACGGTGACTCATTCATAACAGTGTTCTATGTTTGGCACACATGTTCCGCCCGTGTGCCGCATAAGTACCACACGGACGGCCGCAGGGGAAGTAGCGCTACAGTAAACACTGTTTCCCTACATGTGGTGCTGAACGTGGCTGTCATTCTCCCTGCTCTGCCGGTAACAGTGCGAGCAGGGAAGAATGAAAAAAAAAAAATGATGTGGGGTCTCCCTTATATTTTGAACCAACCCGGCAAAACTAACAAGTGTGGGCTGCTATTCTCAGGTTGGTAAGGGGCCATGTGGGGTCATAAGGGGTTAATGGCACCTTTCTATTGTAAGGTTACATTAAGCCCAGCTTAGTAATGGAGAGGTGTCAATAAGACACCTATCCATTACTAATCCTATAGTAAGAAAAGGGTTAAATAAATACACATAAAGTAAGAATAAAGTCTTTTAATAAAATAATACACAACACATTTTTTCCATCTTTATTAAACTGCTAATACCATCTCAAATCCCTCGATCGCCTGTAAAAAAAATAAAATAATCAAACAATATACCATACTTGACCGGCGTACAGTCATTCCCACGGCGCAATCCATATCTGGGGATAATCAGTTTACAACCGGAGTGGTGCTAATGCGACCGCTCAGGCTGTAAACTACTGGGGAATGAATGGGAAGCAGCGTGCACAGGCTCAGTGACTAGCGGTGACGTCACTGAGTCTGTGTTCGCTGCTGGCATGAACTCCTGCGACCTCATCACCGTGGGAAAATGACAGTGCTGAGATCACAGGAGTTAATGCCGTCAGCGAGCACAGACTCAGTGACGTCACCGTTCATCACTGAGCCTGTGCGTGCTGCTTCCCATTCATTCCCCAGTAGTTTACAGCCCGAGCGGTTTCATTAGCACCGTTCCGGTTGTAAACTGATTATCCCCAGATATGGATTGCGTCGCGGGAATGACTGTACACCGGACAGGTATGGTATATTGTTTGCTTATTTTTTTAGTTTTTTTTTTACATGAGATCAAGGGATTTGAGATGGGATTAGCAGTGTGATAAAGATGGAAAAAAATGTGTGGTGAATTATTTCATTAAAAGACTTTATTCTTACTGTGTGCTTATTTAACCCTTTTCTTACTATAGGATTAGTAATGGATAGGTGTCTTATTGACACCTCTCCATTACGAAGCCAGGCTTAATGTCACCTTACAATAGAAAGGTGACATTAACCCCTTATGACCCCACTTGCCACCACTACAGGGCAAGTGGGAAGAACCCGACAAAGCTCCAGAATAGGTGCATCTAATAGATGCTCCTTTTTTGGGCAGTTGCGGGCTGCTGTTTTTAGGTTGAGGGAGTCCATATTCATGACCCCTTACCAGCCTGAGAATAGCACCCCGCACCTGTTAGTTTTGCCGGGTTGGTTCAAAAAATAAGGGGAACCCCACGTCGTTTTTTTTCATTCGTTCTTCCCTGCTCGCGCTGTTGCCGTAAGTGCAGGGAGAATGACAGCCGTGTTCAGCACCACATGCAGGGGAACAGCGCATACAGTAGCGCTACTTCCCCGTCAGCCGTCCATGCTTACGGAGGACAATGTACACTGTTTTCCGTGTGCATGTGTGCTGTAAGTGTTGCGGCCCATGTGTCTGGGTCAAAACGGACATGTCTGTGTGTTTTGCACAAGGACAAACGGTCTGTGAAAACATGCTGACATGTGCATAGACCCATTCATTTGAATGGGTCTATGTGTGTCAGTGTCTCCAGTACGTGAGAAAACTGTCACTACACGTACCGGAGCCACTGACGTGTGAAACCGGCCTAAGGTGGAGTCAAGAGTGATAGCTGTCAGGTCAAGTGGAATAATCATTGTGCCGATTGCTATGTCAAGTGTATCACTAACTTAAGAAATACATATTTAATTCAGGAAGATAAAAGCCAAAAAGGGGAATGTAATAAGGCCTTTGTGCCACTTTTCTAGCTTCAAAAATTTTAAAATGTTGTCACAAACCATTTTTTAACAAAATTTTTAACCTATTGGGGATTTTACACTGGACTTGTTGTTAGGCAAACAAGTTAAAGTCAGATTCATGAATTGTGACAGTTGAAAAAGTCACAAAAGAAGTGATCATTCTGGCACTAGTGCAGGAGGTGTAAGAATTTAAGAAACAGTTTTAATCAGAAATGTCATATTTAAAGATTTATCAAGTTTAGTGAACATTGTCACAAATAAAGGCTATGCAATCAAGAGACATAACTGACTTAAAAAATGACACCTTTCTCCCACAGAATTTTGATGACAATTGTTAAATAAATAGCTCTTCTATCTTTCACTTTACACATTTGATAAGTTCTGCTAAAATAATAATCTACGTTGCTAACTCAACATGGCTCATTTTATTTTGAGATTGTTCCTGTGCTTAAAAGAAACCTTTTCATTTGCAATGGACATAAAAACAATGACTGACTAAGCAATTCCTTTATGTATTTAAAAAAGGATTTATAAAGGAGGCAGAAATCCTTTAAGGATATCACACAGATGTAATCTGCTGTGCAGTAATACCTGTGGTCCTGTGCTGTGTATTTCAGAAGCTCAGCCAGCTGAAGTGGGTACTTGCAGATCTTCTGCACTGGTGTCAGAAGGAACCCATCAATAGCAATGTCGATCATTTGCTGCAGTAGTCGACACGCTTCAAAGAAATGCTGGTACCTGCCGTCCTTCATCAGCTTGGAGAGCTCCATGCAGGCATCCAAGTGATTATTGCAGTACTCTGAGTATATCCAGAACCCATCTTGCTGTGGGAGAAAAATGAAAATTGAATAAATAAGAAAGTGCAAACATGTTTTTTGCCATACTTATGATGTCAACGTGTTGTTGAATCTGTTCTACCACTGCTACTCATTCTTTCATCTAATCCTTGCCTTTTTTACTTTTTCAGATACCCATATATTAAAAGGAAAAAAAAATCACTTCTGCATTCTGTCTTTCAAAAGATTTATTACTGGATTCAAAAAGGGTCAGACTAAAAGTGATCTGGGCTCCCCAGGCCTTAAAGCGCTACTCTCAAGATGTGTCTTGAGCAATCACAGCTTTGCAGTCTCCTTACTTCCCGGTTGCTGGGGGGGTCACCATTTCTTGAGTGGCAGTTCTAGTCAGTTTCCTTCTGCTTTGCTTATCATGCTATTGTGACACATTAGGAATAACATGGCCTTTGAAGATGGAGATTTGATTAGGAGGGCTGCTATGGAAAAATGTCAATTTTGGGGGCTGGTTAAATAAGATTCATAGCAGCTCATTTAGGAACTCACATTTAGAATGAGGGATGTGAGCAGATAACTGCTGTACCGAAATTAATGGGCTGGAGAGACGTGGCTGGGATCTCAGGAGTTAACTCCTCAGCTTGGAATGTATCTACTGTGCATACTTGACCAGGCTCTGTTGATTGTGATCTTTGGTAACAAGCTGCACATTATGTAAAAGAAAAGCTCTGATAGCAGAAAAACAGCAGATAACTAAAGCAAGTCCATTGCAAACTTGCTTATTGTCATGCTGTCTAACTCCAGAAATGTAATAACTAGAGATGAGCGACTCTTCCTTTTTTAGGGTCGAGTCGGGTTTCATGAAACCCGACTTTCTCAAAAGTCGAGTCGAAGGAAATCGTCCAACTATAGGGAAAAGTCGGGGTCCGACTGAAACACGAAACCCAATGCAAGTCAATGGGGAAGCAAAGTTGGCAGGGAGTAGAGGACCGTAGACACACCTACAGTGCCCATTTCAATGCCAACAACATCAATTTTTATTACTTAAGCTTGTCAACCTTAATTTACTTTATAATAATAGTTACGCATTGAAAACTGGGGGTTATTTGGCTAAAGTTGTGGGGGGGGGGGCTGACTCTAGGTTTTCGTGTGCCCCAGGCCAAAGAGTGTCAGTGGGCCCCTTTAACACATAACATAATTCATGATGCTCCGATACAGCAGAGAAATAGTGGCATAGTACAATGAAAAATACTTCACTTCTTACATTCCATGACTGATATCTATTTTAAATTCAACAATAGCTAAAAAAACGGACAGTATATTACTCCATACAGTATTATGGCCACCACATAGTGCGCCATACAGAATAATGAGCCCCATATATTTCTCCATACAGAACAATTGGTCCCATATTATGTTCCATACAGTATATGATGAGCTCCACATAATGCTACAGTATATGTTAGTCCCCAAGGATGAAGCTCCACTGTCTTATGGGCCCAAATAATGCTCCATATATAATGGGCCCCATTTCTAATGCTCCAGTGTATAATGGGCCCCATAGATGCTGCTCCAAAGTCTGATCTGCCCCATTTAGAATTTTCCATTATATGATGGGTCCCATGTATGATGCTCCAGTGTCTTATGGGCCCAAATAATGCTCCATATATAATGGGCCCCATTTATAATGCTCCAGTGTATAATGGGCCTCGTAAATGCTGCTGCAGTGTCTGATGTTCCCCATTTGGAATGTTTCAGTATATGATGGGCCTCATGGATGACGCTCCATTGTATGATGGGCCCAAATAAGGCTCCATATATAATCTACCCCATTTAGAATGCTCCAGTATATCATGGGCCCCATGGATGATGCTCCAGTGTATGATGGGCCCCATATCTCATTCTCCAGTGTATAGTGCTCCCCAGAAATTGAGCCCAACCTTTAAAAAAATTAAATACCTCTCCTCGCTGGGCACTGCTCTATTCTGGACTCCTCAGCATCAACATCTTCCAGCTCTCTGCACTTGGACTGTTTAGGCAGAGGGCACACAGACGTGATGTCATCGCGCTCTCTGACCTGAATGTCACTGTCAGGAAACGCGGATGACGTCACGGCGGTGGAGCAGGGAGAGGTAAGTATTGCAAGTGATGTGGCCCTGAGCAAGCAGGGGGGCCCATTTGTGTGCGACGGCACTGGCACAGGGCCCCTCATAGTATGCCGATATGTCTGACGGTGAGTGGGCCCTCCCACCGGCAGAGACACTTTTGTGTACTATGAGGGGCCCTGTGCCAGTGCCGTCGCCCATGAGTATGCCCCCCACCTGCTCAGGGAACTGGCACTTTCATCAGCACCTTCCTCTGTGTCACTGTGTAAGGTGCTATAGTATGCGGGAAGAGGCACTTGAGTTTCATCAGAGTCAGATTCTAGCTCTGTAGAGTGCGAGGGGAATGTATTGCTGTTGGTGAATGTACCAGCAGAATCATCTAGCAGTGGCTGTGCATCAGTGCACTCCATCTCTGATTCATGTGGGACTGGGAAATTCAGGCTTTCACTTGATAACCCAGGCATGGTATGTGAAAACAGCTCCATGGAGTATCTGAAGTGTGGCCTGCCGCATCCTTCACTTTTGGTGGGGGGTAAAGGACACAAGGAAAGGGGTTGTTCCTGACCAGAAGCCTGCACTGATGACTCAGTGCTTGCATTTTTTTGCAACTTCAGAAGAGGAGGCGATAGAGCTGGAGGCTGTTTCGGCAATGTAAGCCAAAACCAGTTCCTGATGCTCTGGCTTTAAAAGCGTTTTACCTACTCTGAGAAAAGGCAGCCTTCAAGGCCTTCAGGAGCAAGACCATGCTGCAGTCTCACCCTCTCCTGCCTTACCTGGTATTGTAATTTTGGCACTACCAGCAGATGCACCACCACCACCATCAGTAACAGCTAGCCATCCACACCCACGTCCGCAGCCTCTTACACCATACTTCCTAATTTTTGTGAAAATGGACCCAAAATACCAGCAGATATATGGTACTGTATCAGAAGCGTACAGCTTTATACAGCGAAGGGGTCATTGTAAATCTCCGTATATATTTCCGTAGTCCCCCTAAGACAGTCACCCAGTAAGGATTTGACCATAAGACAACATGTCTAACAAAGGTACTGTATCACAAGATAGGAGGTGTATAGAGTATAGGGTAAAATGTTTTTCTCTGTATATATTGAATGAGTAAAGCACACACGCTCACTGAGTATGGATTACACCATAAGAAAACATTTAGAACTAAGGTACTGTTTCATCAAATACTAGGTGTATATAGTGTAATCGAAAATGTTAATCTCCCTATATATTTCCGTAGTCTCATACAGATAGTCAGCATGTATTTCTCCTTGCTACCATCAGGTACACTGTAGTGTGCGAGGAGCGTACAGCTCTATATGGTGTGTGAAATAACGAACGTTCGTTCACTGCAGGAAAACAGAATAAAAGTAGGAGTGCTGTGTAAAAGCAGTCACAACAGCTGTGTCCACACAGCAATACTGCTATATGGCAGGCTAATAATCAGCGCTGCTGCACACAAGAAAATTGTCCCTGTCACTGGCAGGCAGCCTAATAACTAGCGCTGCTGCACACAAGAAAATCCTCCCCTGTCACTGCACACTAAAGGAACACAACAACTGCGTTCAACGCAAGCACATAGCAACTTCTGTTCACAGGCCTAAGTGTCTCCCAAATCATAAACAGCGTCAGCAACCTCTCCCAACTGTAAAGATGGGCAGAAGAAAAATGGCGGTCGGCGGGGAGGGCTTTTATACACACTCCGTATATACAGGTGTTGGACAAAATAATGCAAGCAAACACCGAACGTATTGTCATCATTATCTTCAAACATGTTCTAAACATGCAAACCGTGACATATGTTAATGTTTTGGAGTTGATTATTTGTGTCACATGATATGTGTATGGAAATTAACTGTTTGTTTTGCAGAATTGTAAGAACATTGAGGAAAACCTGCTACCAATGGCAGACCTCGCTGATTTTCAAAGAGCCCAAATTGTTGATGCTGGTATGGCAGGCGCTAGTGTAACTGATAGTGACCATATGCTTGGCGTGTCAAGCAGTACTGTCTCCAAAGTAATGACTGCGTTTGAAAGAGAAGGAAAAACGTCCGCTGCAAAGCACAGGTCCGGCCGAAAGTTGAAGTTGACTGAGAGAGTTACTGTCGGACTGTAAAGCAAATTTGGAAAGAGGAGTGCAAGACCACTGCTCGGAAAATCAATGCAGAGCTCAATGAACACCTACAGAAGACAGTTTCCCTGAAAAAAAGTTTGTCGCGAGCTGCACAAATATGGATTCCACGGAAGAGCTGGAATTGTAAAAACGCTTCTCTCAATGACAAATATTTCCATGCGTTTAGAGTGGTGTAGAAACCTCCAGAATAGGTCTGTCGAGCTGTGAAAACATTTTAGATTCTCAGACGAATCATCGTTTACCCTATTTCCGACCTCCGGCCGAGTGTACGTTTGGAGACAGCCTAAAGAAGCATTCCATCCAGACTGCCTTCTCCCAATCGTAAAACATGGTGGATGTTCTGTGATGATCTTGGGTGCTATTTCGTTGAGATACGCCAGGCCAATTAAATCCTTAATTGAAGAAGTAACAGCCGCGATTATTTAGGCATTTTGGGCAACCAAGTGCATCCTATGGCTCAAGCACTGTTCCCGGAGGGGAACGCCATCTTTCAGGATGATAATGCACCAATTCATACAGCTCGAATCGTTAAAGCATGGGACAAGTAACACTGTAATGAAGTTGAGCGTCTGTCCCCCACAATCCCCAGACCTCCACTCCACATTATTCATCATTTATGGCAGAGTTTATCGATTCCATTTAGACGTCGATTTCCGCCACTATTGTCGCTCAAAGAACTGGAGGGCGTTTTAACTGAAGAATGGGCTACAATTCCTTTGGAAAAAATTCACACCTTGTATGAATCCATACCTCGGATAATCGAGGCTGTAATCTCCGCAAACCGTGGACCTACACCATATTAACCTAAGTTTTTTTGATGTTTCCATGTCTTTCCATAATTTTTTTCAACCACCACATTTCATGAGTCAACCACACCCGCTCACTCTGTCAGTATGGATTTAACCGTACTCAAACATGTTGAAAAAAGGTACTGTATCAGCAGATAAAAGGTGTATCCAGTCCAGGGGTAATTGGAAATATCCGTCTATATATCCGGAGTCAGAAAAAGACACTCGCAGGCTCAGTAGGGATTAGACAAGAATATAAAAAGTACAAATAGGGAAATATATTACAAGCGTAGAGCTGCATACAGTGTTGGTGTGATTTTAAATCTCCCAGTCCCTATAGTTTGAAAGAGTCAGACACAAACTCTCACAGGCGCAGTACGGATTACATCAGAATATAAAAATTAGAAAAAGGGAAATGGATTCGAAGCGTACAACAGTATACAGTATTGGGGTACTTTTAAATATTCGTATATATTTCATTGTCAGTAAGCCAGTCCAGACTGTCCACTACAGGAAACAAGATGGATACAACTCCAGACGGAAAGTGTAGTGATTGCAGAAATTTTATAAATTACTAATCACGGCGAAACCTCCAGGGAGGATTCACAGAGGCGATGCTGACCCTCAATTAATTTGTCTGTGGAGAATGCGAAACCGGTTGTTTGTGAATAAAGGGTTGCTGTCTAGCAGTAGCGTGGATCCCATCACCGTTTCTCGTCTCCATCAAATTTTGATCACAGGGAGAGATGTACACATGGTCCTCACTGCCTATCACGATCTGTCTGTTAACTTTGGAGTGCAAAAGACAGAAGCAACAGGCCGTAGGCGATTCTATTGGATTGCCATGAGAGGAGATATTGCAAAATGGTGGCAGGAATGTCACACGTCTGTGACTAGGAAAACTGTGAAAACTGATCATAAAGCACCCCTGCATCCGATTGTGAGTCTAAGTCCATTACAAATGGTAGCCATTGATCATCTGAAGGTAGAACCCAACAGGACTGGCCATAGCTAAGTTTTAACCATCATCGATCAGTTCTGCAAAGTTGTATTGCCCGTCCCTGTGAAGGATTTAACTGGCCAGACTACACAGCTGTGGAGCAGGGAGAGGTAAGTCTTGCAAGTGCTTGGGCCCTGAGCAAGCAGGGGGGGGCACACTCGTGGGCGGCGATACTGGCACAGGGACCCTCATAGTACGGCGGTGTGTTTGACGGTGAGTGGGCCCACCCACCTGTTCAGGGCTACGGCACTTGCCCGGGTGCGCCAGGTGGTGACCACGGCCATGGGGGGGCAGCCCAGTTAGGGAGGTTGAAAAAATGCCATATGTTGATGTCTAGGCTGTACATTCAGCAGCTGCAATTGGAGGAAGTGGAGAAGTAAGAGGAAGAGGAGGACAAAAGCAAGCCATTTTTATTGCCACCTATGTGTCATCAGGGGAAGGTGGGACAAATTCCTTGGAAACCCATGCATGGTTCATTTTAATGAAGGTTAGATCATCAACATTTTGGGTCAACAGATGGGTCCTTTTTTCTGTCAGGATTGATCCAGCAGCACTGAAGACTCTTTCAGATAACATACTAGCAGCAGGGCAAGCGAGCTCCTGTAAGGCATATTGTGCCAATTCAGGCCAGGTTTCCAGTTTACAGGCCCAATAGTCAAAGGGGAATGACCTGTGAGGGAGAACATCGATATTATCAGTCGTGTGAGCGGTACTTGAAAAATCAGTCCACAACATGGTCATGAAACCCCTGTCTACAACGCCACTTTGGCTGTGTGCACCACGAACACCTCTTCCATTTTGGCCTCTTCGGCTTGTGGGAGAACCAGCACCGGTGCTGTTTGCTTACCAGAGTTGCTTGTTTGTTCGCCAATATTATCTCTAGGTTCTCCTGTGGCATTATGTTTTGTAATTTGCCTTTATAGCATGGATCCAGGATGCTGGCGAACCAGTAGTCGTCATCCTTCATCATTTTGGCAATGCGGGGGTCCCTTTTTAGGATCCACAAGGCATAATCACACATGTGGGCCAATGTCCAGGTGTCAATGATGCACTGCCAGTGGTGGGTGGAGGAGCACTTTCATGGAAATCAACATCCCTCCAGTCACGCACAAACCCTGTACCTGACCTTGGCATGCCAACATTCTCTCTTGGCCCCTGAGAAGCATCCTCCTCCCCAAAATAATCATCCCCCTCATCCTCCTCCTCCTCTTCTTCCCCCACCTCGTCCAGGTCAGTTGCCCTCGCTGACAATGGCTGACTGTCATCAAGAGTTCCCTCCTCCTTTTCCTCCTCCTCTGCTGCAGACGCCTGATCCTTAATGTGCGTCAAAGTTTGCATGAGCAGACGCATAAGTGGTATGCTCATGCTTATGATGGCATCGTCTGAGCTTACCAGCCATGTGCATTCCTCAAAACACTGAAGGACTTTACAGAGGTCTTTCAGCTTTGACCACTGCACACCCGACAATTCCATGTCTTCCCTCAAACTGCCTGCACGTGTATCCTCCCACAAATGCATTACAGCCTGCCTCTGTTCGCACAGCCTCTCAAAAATGTGCAGGGTGGAGTTCCACCTTGTTGCAACTTCTATGATTAGGTGGTGCTTTGGGAGTTGCAGCGATCGCTGCAGCTTCTGCATACGACTGGATTGTACGGGCGAGCGACGGATGTGTGAGCACAGTCTTCGCACCTTATTGAGCAGGGCTGTTAACTCCGGATAATTATGTAGGAAGCACTGCACCACCAGGTTCAAGGTGTGAGCCAGGCAAGGTATGTGTCTCAGTTTTGCAAGGGCTATGGCTGCCACAAAATTCCGGCCGTTATCACTAACTACCTTGCCTGGCTCAAGATGTAGACTGCCCAGCCATGACTCAGTTTGTCTATGCAAGTAGTCAGCTAGTACCTCCGCGGTGTGTCTTTTGTCACCCAAAGACATCATCTTTAAAACAGCCTGCTGCCGCTTACCACTAGCTGTTCGATAGTGGGACACCTCGTGTGCAACACTGGCAGCTGCGGATGGAGTGCTCGTGCGACAGCACTCTGTGGACGAGATTTTGCTTCCGGAGGAGGAGGGTCGAATGCGAACAGCCAACTGTTTCCTATACCATGGGCTAGGCAGCACTGTCCCACCGCCGCTGTCCCCTGTGGAGCCAGCATCCACCACATTAACCCAGTGCGCAGTGATGGACACGTAACGGCCCTGGCCATGCCTACTGGCCCATGCATCTGTTGTGAGGTGCACCTTTCCACTCACAGATTGTTTGAGTGCATGGACAATGCGGTCTTTCACATGCAGGTGGAGGGCAGGGATTGCTTTTCGAGAAAAGAAGTGCCAACTGGATAGGTCATAGCGTGGGACAGCGTAGGCCATGAGGTCTCGGAACGCTTCGCTTTCAACCAAGCTTAAGGGCATGATCTCTGATGACATCAGTCTGAGAGGATGAGCACTTTCTTGTCCTACTCAGAGTGTCTGGTAGGGTGAGCTGGACTTGAAAGCTGCATAAGGGGGAACTAGCGGTGGATATTAAGGACTGAGAGGGGGTTGGTGATGGTGATGGTGGTGTTGGTGATGGCCTTGATTCAGTTTTTTTTCCAAAAACATTGTGATTCCCTGACTGCTTTGGCCTTGCGACGACACCTCAACATGTGCTTATCGGTGGCCTTTCAGTGGGTGAAGCAATGTAGCGTTGCTGGCTACCTTCAGTTGGAGCAGGTGCACATATACTACCTGAGGTTTTTTAGTCCGTCCACGCTTGCAAGTGCATGGTGGTTAAATCTCTAAGCATGCAACTGGTGTTTACATTTCGGAGTTTTTTACCTCGGCTAAAGGTCCTTCTGCACTTCTTACAGATAACCTTTGCCTCATGAATAGGATTTTGGTCAAAAAAGTGCCACACCACACTCTTCCTACTATGGTATACATTTTCAGGGCTTGCACGGTGTGCAAATTTGACCGTCTGGCCAAGCTGTCCTACAACTCTTTTTGATTTTTTTAACAAGTTTTGGTACAGCTATGGGCATGCCAGATAACCGCTGCTGCGATGTCGATGCCTGCTGCGGATCCTTCTCCTCTTCTGAGCTATTGCCAGTGGCACCCTCTTCCCCCAATGGATGCCAATCCGGGTCAACAACTGGGTCATCCATCACCTCCTCTTCAATGTCATCTGCACCTTCCTCTGTGTCACCGTGTAAGGTGGTATAGTTTGCGGGAAGAGGCACCTGAGTTTCATCAGGGTCTGATTCTGGCTCACTATACTGCAAGGCAAATGTATTGCTCTGGGTCAATGTACCAGCAGAATCATCTAGCAGTGGCTGTGCATCAGTGCACTCCATGTCAGATTCATCTTGGACTGGGGAATTCAGGATTTGACTTGATAACCCAGGCATGGTATGTGAAAAGAGCTCCATGGAGTAATCTGAAGTGTGGCCTGCCGCATCCTTCACTTTTGGTGTGGGTGAAGGACAGAAGGAAATGTGTTGTTCCTTACCTGAAGCCTGCACTGACAACTCAGTGCTTGCAGTTTTTGAAACTTCAGAAGAGGAGGCAATAGAGCTGGAGGCTGTTTCGGCAATGTAAGCCAAAACCTGTTCCTGATGCTCTGGCTTTAAAAGCGGTTTACCTACTCCCAGAACATTAAAGGCCTTCTTGTGCCAGACGATGATGCCGGCTCAACACCTCCTGCCTTAGCTGCTATTGTGCTTTTGACATAACCAGCAGATGCTCCACCACCACCAGCTGCACCCCCCCGCCCACGCGTACACGGCCTCTTCCATCAGACTTCCTCATGTTTGGAAAAATGTACCAAAAATACCAGCAGAGATATGGTACTGTATGAGAAGCGGACAGCTCTATACGGTGTATGGATGGAAAATTTGAAATATCCATCAATTTTTTAACGGAGTCACACACAGACGCTGTCTCTGTAGCGATTTGACCGTAATCAAACAGCAGATATGGGATACTGTTTGACAAGTGGACAGCTCTATACGGTGTATGGATGGAAAATTTGAATTATCCGTCTATTTTTTAACGGAGTCACACACAGACGCTGTCTCTGTATCGATTTGACCATAATCAAATTGTAGATATGGGATACTGTTTGACAAGCGGACAGTTCTATACGGTGTATGGATGGAAAAATGAAAATCTCTGTCTATCTTTGTACAGAGTCACACATAGATAGCATGTATTTGTCCGTGATACCAGCCGGTACACAGTAGTGTGTGAGGAGCGTACACCTCTATACGGTGTGTGAAAAAATGAACGCTCGCTAACAGTGCAGAAAAAAGGAATAAAAGTATTTTTGCTTTGAAAAAAGCAGTGTGCACACAGCAATGCAGCTATCAGGTAGCCTTATAAGGCAGCCTAATAACCACCAGCGCTGCTGCACACAAAAGTGTGAAAAAATGAACACTCTTCAACTGTGCAGACAAAAGGAATAAAAGTATTTTTGCTTTGAAAAAAGCAGTCTGCACAGCAGTGTGCAAACAGCAATGCAGATATCAGGTAGCCTTATAAGGCAACCTAATAACCACCAGAGCTGCTGCACACAAATATATCCTCCCCTGTCACTGCACACTAACTGTTGTGCTGTACAGTGAAAATTGCTATCAGCAGAAGCAGATTTTTTTTTTGTTTCCTGCCTAAACACTCTCCCTAGTGAGAACGAGCAGCAGCAACCTCTCCCTACGCTAAGGCCTCTTTCACACTTCAGTTTTTTGCATCAGTTCAAATCCGCCAAAAAGTCAGACAAGCGGATCCGTTCTCAACTGATGTGAACAGATGGCACAGGAGAGAGAGAGAGATAGAGAGACATTTTTTTTTTGGTCAATTTCGGGTTAAAACAGTGTCTGGAGGATCCGCCAGAGAAAAAAACGTTGCAAGCTCCGTTTTGAAATCTTTGAGGATGGTGACGGACAGCAACTTTTGGCGGATCCGCAAAAAAAACGGATGCAACGGTCGGCAATCCGTCACAATCCGCCAATAATGAAAGTCAATGGGGAAAAAAAACGGATCCTCAAAAGAAAATTGCGGATCCGTTTTTTGCAAAACCTGGCGGATTGTGACTGATTGTAAAAAACTGAAGTGTGAAAGAGGCCTAACAAGTTTTAAAAGTGCCATCCTTCCTAGCAAGTGAGTTCTGATAAAACAGATGCAAATAGATAACAAAACAAATTCCTTTTTAAATTAGTATGCAAATGAATGGGATTTGTCTTGTTATGGCCATTATTATTTTAATTGCAATTGTGTGGAATAGCATGTAATTACTTTTCCAAGGACAAATGAAAAGTAGAAAGTTAGGAAATTCTAGCATTAATGTAATCTTTACACAAGTCCAATTGCATTTAACATGTTTTCCATGTATATACACATGGAGTAGCAAGGTTACGTGTTCACACGTCTGTCCTTCAATGTATAGAAAACTTCAATCATCTAGACAAATAAATGGGAATAGGAGACGCACAAGGGTCACTAGCTAATAGCAGAATAGCTGAGTTTTCTAATGATATTACGGAGAATGATCCATCTCTCCTCCATCGGCTAATACCTCATAATGAGGCACATTGATTAAATGCAAATGCTTTGACCTGTCCGGTCCCTAAATGCTTGTATCTTCTGGCAGAATATGCAACCTGTCTAATCAGAAAGAAAAATGAGACATAAAAAGCCCTCATTAAGAGCTTACGGCCATTTTCTCATTTTAGCCCTTTTTCACTTATTGCCTAAACCTACTTCAAACACCTTGATGATGTCACATTGTAAGTGACTACCAAACAGGGGAAAGGAAACCGATACGACACAAAAATTTGCCATGTATAAAGTAAATACAAATACTAAAAATATATATTTATTACATAGTTGAAAATACAAGAATATAAGAATATAACCAACATACTAGACACATACAGTAGATAAATGGTGGATGATCAAAAGTGAAAAACCTCCCAAAAATAAGGGCGCAACACAAAGTAATGTCGAATCACTACAGAAACTAATCAATGCACAAATGATATATGGATATGTATGTGCATCATATGACTGATAGGTAAAAACTAATTCAAGTATGTAGGTAATAGACATACATATCACATAATTAATGGGTAAAAAAAGAGATTAATTCAAACATAAAAGTAATATCATATTACAGATTAGAGTGCCAGCAAAGATAACTCCTCAAAGCGCAAAAAACAAAAAAGAGCAGGTTTGATTTTTTTTTACAAAATGTCTCAACTCGTGTACGCTAGAAGAATTCGGCACAAAAAATGTCAATGCATACCACAAGACTAAAAAGAAAAGTCACTTAAAAAACCGCATGTGATGAATCTGAGCCTTTATCTTGTCTAGTGTTCAAGAAGTGACTTCAGCGGAACCATAATAGAAGGTAATAAAAGGTACAGCTAGACTATTCAACTAATCTAAATATATTCTACATAAGTTTCCACTAGACGTTAGAGGAGGCGTTATCTTTCTGTGGCATGTGGCACACTAACAAGAACATACAGTAACTGTAAAGTAATATCAAATTGATTGAAATGTGAACTTAAAATACTGAACTGAATTTTTGTAGGTCATGTATATTATACTTAAGCCACAAGAAGAAGATGGTGATTTATGTAACATGGGGTCCATAACAATTGACAGAATATACATGACAATGTTAGCATTGGTCACCGGAATGTTTTAGCAAAGCCATCAATTTTTTGTCCATTTTTGGCAGTTCAGATTTGTATAGAGCAGTTGTGTACAATTAATTTTCTCAAGGGGCGAAATGAGGGACCATGCCTGTAGAGGAAAGCCAAACCAATAGGCCAAACTTAAGTCTCCTAATTGTTTTTTTATTAATTTTTATCACTTTGAGCAGAATGACTTATGTTGACTTGCTGCTACTGCTAGTACATGTTACGATAGGTCTGATTGTACCATGTATTCTTACCAGTAGAAGAAAATCAAAACTATAAACTTCACTGCTTTTTATAACGTTTATAAAATCATACTGCTCCTGTTATTCAGTCCATGTACCTTGATCAACAGCTCCCAATAAAATATGATGCCCCTATAGTCCCCCCACAAAGTGATTTCCACACAACGCTCTCTTAAACAGTATGATGTATTTACACAGCCCCTCCAACAGTATGATGCCCACCAAAAAACTTCCACACAGTAATAATGTCCCTACACAGTATGATGCCCCCACACAGTAGGATGTCCCTACACATCCTCCATGCAGTATGACATCTCAACAAAACACCTACACAGCCCTCTTAAACACTATGATGTACCTAGAACAGCTACCAACACAATATGATGACCCCATAGGCCTCCACAAAGAATGATTTCCCCACACAGTCCTCTTAAGCAATGTGATGTACTTCTACAGCCCCTAAAACAGTATGATATCTTCAGAGAGTCCTGCACACAGTAATGATGTCCCCAAACAGCCCCCCATGCTGTATGATGTACTTACACAGACCCTCACGTAATATGATGTCCCTATATTAACCATATAGCCCCCTGCGCAGTATGATGTCATCTCAAAGCCCCCAAAAAGTACTGACAATTTTAAAAAAAAGTATTTATCTAATTATGCTCCATTGCAGTTCTGGTCTGTGCTGTGTACTGGACGCCACACAGCAGTCGCCATGTACAGGGCCGTTTTTAGGGGGGGACGGGGCATGCGATCGCCCGGGGCGCCACCCAGCCAGGGGGCGCCTGCCTAGTGCCTAGCTGTCTGTGTGGGGTGGGATTCAGCAGGTTCTCCCCGGTTCGGTGGAACCGGCTGTTAAAAATACAGCCGGTTCCCCGAACCGGGGAGATTCAGAGCCGCGATCCGGTACTGTGCGGCCGTGCGCTCTGTTCTGTGACGCGGCCGTCAGCATACAGCCGCCCGCGTCACAGTGTATCATGCAGGGAGCTGTGCACTGCCGTCACCTTGACAGCTGCGCAGCTCCCTCACTACTTCCGGGTCAGGTGTCGGGCCTGCGCGATGACGTCATCACACAGACGCCGACATGTACCCGGACGCTGGCTGCAGAGGCGCTGCTGGGGAGCGGCTGTGAGGTAAGTATGGGAAACATTTTTTTTTAATGAATTCAGTGGGTGAGGGGGCTGTACATGGAGGGGGGTGAATATGCTGCACATGATGGAGGGGGGGTGAATGGGGCTGAGCCTGTACATGATGGAGGGGGGTGAATATGGCTGCACATGATGGAGGGGGGTGCGGGGGCTGAGCCTTTACATGATGGAGGGGGGTAAATATGGCTGCACATGATGGAGGGGGGTGCGGGGGCTGAGCCTGTACATGATGGAGGGGGAGAATATGGCTGCACATGATGGAGGGGGGGTGCGGGGGCTGAGCCTGTACATGATGGAGGGGGGTGAATATGGCTGCACATGATGGAGGGGGGTGCAGGGGCTGAGCCTGTACATGATGGAGGGGGGTGAATATGGCTGCACATGATGGAGGGGGGGTGCGGGGGCTGAGCCTGTACATGATTGAGGGGGGTGAATATGCTGCACATGATGGAGGGGGGTGCGGGGGGCTGAGCCTGTACATGATGAAGGGGGGTGAATATGGCTGCACATGATGGAGGGGGGGTGAATGGGGCTGAGCCTGTACATGATGGAGGGGGGTGAATATGGCTGCATATGATGGAGAGGGGTACAGGGGGCTGAGCCTGTACATGATGGAGGGGGGTGCGGGGGCTGTACATGATGGAGTGCGGCTGCACTTGATGATGGGGGTAAGGGGGATTGCACGTGATGAAGGGGGACTGCACATGATGAAATGGGGGGTAAGGGGGACTGCACAGGATGAATTGGGGGTAAGGGAGACTGCACAGGATGGATTGGGGGGTAAGGGGGACTGCACATGAATTGGGTAAAGGGGACTGCACATGATGTGGGGGTAAGAGTGACTGCACATCATGAAGTGGGGGTAAGGGAGACTGCACATGATGAAATGGAAGGGGGCTAGGGGGCTGCAAATGATGAAGGGGCACGGCAGATGAAGTGAGGGGTGATAGGAGACTGCAACGGATGAAGGTGACTTCAAATTAAAGTGGGGGACTGCAAATGATGATGTGGGGGAGAAGATGGGGAACTGCAAATGATGAATTCAGTGTGAGTGATGGGGCACAGCAATTTATTTGAAGGTTGCGGGTGAGGAGAGTGAATGATAAATTGAAGGTGGGGGGGAGAGGAGAGCAAATGATCTATCTGGAGAACAAATAAAGAATTTTGAGTGTGGGGAGTAAGTGATGTATTGAATGTGGGGTAGAGCAGTTGATAATGAATAGAGGGTGGGAGAGAAAGACATGACAATGAATTGAGGCAGGAGGGGCATGTAAATATAATGAATCGGTGTTAGGGTTAGAGCGGGAGGTACATAGTGGGGGGCGTTGAGGTTGAAGTGCCTGGTAATGAATTGGGGGAAAGAGTACAGGTGCTAATTTATATATTAAATGGGGAAAGTGACATTTATAGTCAGTGGGTGCACAGTGGTGGATGATAATTTATATTTGGAATGGTGGGTTGCATGATAGCCAATTATGTATTAATGGTGGGTGCACGTCTGTATTCAGATGTGTAGTGTAGAAGGGAAAAAGTGGGGAATGTGCTCTGGAAGCCGTGCTCTAGGTAACTGTGTTATTTCATGCAGAGACGAGTCTTGGCTGGAAGAAGTGATGGCGGTCTGTGATGGATGAAAAAGAAAAGCAAAGATGAAGGACTTCAGCTAGAGACATCACTGGTGAGTCAGTGTGTTACCTGCACACTGACAGTAAATATAGAGTTCCTGTATACAATTGCACTTAGTATTGTGCTTTTAATTAATGATCAGTATTGTAGTACTCAGTCACTATCTGATGGTAATATGTGGTCTGGTCATGGTGTGGCGCTATTTGTTTCTTGTATGTGGTATTAATCGGTGACTATGTGGTCGGGCCATGGTACGGCGCTATTTGTTCCGTGTATGTGGTATTATTCGGTGACTATGTGGTGGTAATATGTGGTCTGGTCATGGTGTGACGATATTTGTCCGGGTATTCAGCATGTTAATGTTCGGGGGGGGGGGGCGCTTTTTCAATGTTCGCCCTGTTGGCAAAATTCCCTAGAAACTGCCCTGGCCATGTAGTAACATTATCGCACCTGATGCACACTCACAGGCACATGCTCAGACACAGGTAATATGACTACTATGTGGTTTACTTAACATGGGTTTCGTCATAAAGAGCTTCAATGGAATATCCAATATATCCATTGGGTTTCAACCAAGCAAACAATAAATCTATCATATTCGTGTAAAACAGTGGGGTGCCTTTCCATGAAAGTTGATGGAAGATTTGCAAATAGTGTGCTTACTCACTAGACTGGTGACTTATCTCCTACTGACTACCATGGAGACTGAACACATATACACTGAAGGAATATAATGGGAATAAAAGACTAATTTGCCAGTGTTGAAATCTGGAATAGAGATGTTAGACCTCATAGACCAGATCAGTAAATATGCCATTAGGTCCCTCTTGGGTAAAGCTATTTAAATCATGCAGATAAAACAGCAAGTGACTGCCACCTCTCTCTAGAAAGTTTGTCAAAATCAGATATTTAGGAAGAACTTCAAACAAGAAAATATTTTGCTACTGAAATTTCTGACTGTCCCGTTGATGGGAGTAGAACTTGCAAAAATGAATTTCTTTGCTCCTAAACATCATTCAAATTAATGGAACTGATATTCAATCATATAAATTTTTGTTAACAAAATCTGACACTTTAATTCCACCTCTAAAGAAAAAGATTCCGAAATATGCATTAATAGGGCCAACAAGGCACTCTCTATGTGTGTGGTCGTAAACCTGCACAGTGGTCCTGACGTAAACCATATCATGTGAACATGAGTTGAAGCAGGTAAAACACATGTGCATAAAAATGAATTGTCATACCAGAGAATGCAGACCACACTGGTAAAACAGGACTGTGCCCAAAAGGCTCTTACATAATAGTGGTCTATTCATTGCAGATAAAAATCTAAAAAAGGGGGAATTATAATTTTCTTGACGTTCCCTGACATATTCACAGATGATGAAGGCCAGACCTGTGTGGCTTATGTAACAGGACGCTAAACTAGGCTGAAACCCTCGGGCATTTAGTCAAGTGAAGTGTAATGTTCATTGTACACGCTGGGCCGGCGCATTTTACTGCTCAGCTGCTGTCATTTAGGCAGTGTCAAGAAAGCAGACTCAAAGCCATTTCCAGCAGCAGCAAAACCTGCATGGATCTTTAGCCATTTAATACCAGGGTCAACACTCTTCTACAAAATGTCATGGTCACGTGAGACTGGACACACCGCCTCCAGCAGAGCGAATTTAAATAATAGAACGTGCAGCCGGATACACCGCCTCCAGCAGGCGAATTTCAGTAGTACATGTATGTCTGGATACACCGCCTCCAGCAGGGCGAATTTCAGAATAAAGGGGAAAACCAGGAAAACAATTACAATGGTGGCCCTGCGATAGGGAACGGGGACGTGGAGACCTCCTGCACTCCCCTGAGTCAGTGTTTCTACACTCCTAATGATCCCTAGGCTGGTTCCCCACCGGGCGCTGATCAGGATACCTGAAATCCCTAGCTCACCCTGAACCAATCTCTTACTAGTGAAGTGGACGGTGCAGAAACTAATCCCACCACTGCACTAAAACACACATTGAGTCCGACACCTGAGTGCATCTTTTCCTCCAACCGGATCCAACACCTGAGTGCAGCTTTCCAGCAACAGAGTCCCGCATCTGAGTGCAGCTTTCCAGCAACAGAGTCCAGCATCCGAGTGCAGCTTTCCAGCAACAGAATCCAGCATCTGAGTGCAGCTTTCCAGCAACAGAGTCCAGCATCTGTGTGCAGCTCTCTTCCAGCAACAGAGTCCAGCATCTGAGTGCAGCTTTCACCATAGCTGCCACTCCACCAAGCTTTGCAAGAACTCCTCGCTGACACCATAGCTGCAACTCCACCATGCTTTACAAGAACTCCTCGCTGACACCATAGCTGCCACTCCTCCAAGCTTTGCCAGAACTCCTCGCTGACACCATAGCTGCCACTTCAGGATTCTGACTGAGCTGCAAGGAACTCTTTCTAGCTCCTCCCTTCACCAAGGATGGTTGGAAAACACCAATATCACCAACCGTGAGTGAAACCACCTGCTACACCTTTATAGGCAGGACCCAAGGAATCACACCTGCTTCATTATCATGTGCAATAACACTAACCACAACCGGGGGCAAACTAGAACAAATGACACCACCGTGTAATAACCCCAATGGCCACCGGGGGCAAAACCAACTCCAAGCAACCAGCTCAAAGAAAAAAAAAGGTTACTTATTCAAAACCTGTCATAATCTAGCATGGATCATGACACAAATTTTCTGCTTTTCAATTTCAGATTTCATTACTGAAACGGCTGGTGAAAAATGTGATAATAAAATCCCTCAATTAACTAGTAGCCCAAAAATATCAATACATTGAAATACTCTATAGCATTCTAGGACTCAGGACTAGGGATGAGTGAGTACTGAAGTATTTGGACTCGCTAATACTCGGGTATTCGGTACGAATAGCGAATCCAATGATAGTCAATGGAAAATGCGAGTAATTGTCTGCAGGACCATACAAAGCGGTCTGGGGGCTAAGGAAAAGGCTAAAAAATGTGTAAATGTTAAAAAATGTATGTTGTAAACAAATGTATATAACATGGGGGCACCTGGTCAGGGGCTGCACAATTGTTTTTACACCACTGCTTCACTAGAATGTACAAACAATATTTGAAGTCCTGTGGTATTTTGCCGGATGAGTGGGACTCATACACCACTTACGCAGTGCCAGTGAAAACTCAGAAGTGCCGTAAAAGCGAGTGATGATGGAGGAAATCTTCAGACAGCTAAGTGTGTAAGTGGTGTAAGGAGAGCAATCTGCCCTAGGGGCTGTGTTATGGTTAACGCAGGAAGAAGCCACCCATCATCATCATCACAAGGGATTCACAATTATAAAGCTTGGACTACTGTCCTTGTTGTGCTACTGCCCAATGTGTAGGCATAGCAATAGTGTCTCCAAAAATTAGCCCTAGGGGCTGTATCATGGTTGGTGAAGGAAGCAAGGCAGGTCTGAAGGGCCAAACAATTATGATAAACCCAGGACTACTAGCATAGAGGTGGCCATGCCCAGTGTCCAGGCATAGCCACAGTGTCTCCAAAAATTAGCCCAAGGGGCTGTACCATAGTTGATGAGGGAAGCAAGATGGGTCTGAAGGGCCAAACATTTATGATGAAGCTAGGACTACTAGCATAGAGGTGACAGTGCCCAGTGTCTAGGCATAGCCATAGTGTCTCCAAAAAATTAGCCCAAGGGGCATGATACCATGGATGATGAAGGAAGAAGGGTCACACTCTCATCACAAGTGCCTCCGATGGGAAATATTTATTAACGTAACATTGTTTTTAGCTTATTGACCATGAGGTACATGTGTCAGAAGCAGGTTTTGAAAACATGTGTAAGAAGAAGAAAAGGGGCTTGTATGGGAAGGGATCGATGTAATCACCAATTTAAAAAAAAACGTGTTGGGTGACTTTAGGTTGGGATACTGTCATCTGGAGGGCTTAAATACTGTTGCGAATTCCAGTCCTTGTTAAATTTTATCAGAGTCAACCTGTCTGCATACTCTGTTGTCAACCGTGTGCGTGTATCTGTGATGATTGCCCCAGCGGCACTGAAAACACGCTCTGACATCACACTAGCAGCAGGGCAGGCCAGCACCTCCAAGGCATAGAAGGAGAGGTCGGGCCAACTATGCAGCTTGGATACCCAGTAATTAACGGTACAGAAGCGTCAGGAAGGATGCAGGTATGGTCACTTAGATAGTCATTGACCATCTTGTTCAACTTCTCCCTCCTTGACATTGCTACTGTTCCAGCTAGTCCTTGGTGATGAGCCGGTTTATTGAAGATAGCCCAGTTTGTGGACATTTTACCACCACCTCTTTTGGATCTGCTTGGTGTATCTCTCCCCATTAATGCATGCTGTTGCACAGAGCTGGTATCTCTGCTAGCAGTGGTGTCTGAGGGTGCTGTTGCCATCAAATGATCGACAACGGCCTTCTTGAAGGATTCCATTGTGAAACCCCATGGTGACTGCAACAGTAGCAAAGGAAATTTGTCCTTGTACTGTGGGTCTAGAAAGGTGGCCAACCAGTATAGGTTGCTATTGAAAATGTGGATTACGCGAGGGTCTTGGCACAGACAGTCAGCTATGAAGTGTGCCATGTGTGCCAAGCTGCAAAGAGGCAAATGTTCTGTGATCCCTGAAGGAGGAACAATATCCATCCTCTCCTCACACTGACTCACCTCCCCCACCTCCTCCTCTTCAGTCCACCCATGCTGGACAGACTTGAAGCGGAGGTTGGGATTCCCTTCTGTAGCATGAGGTGTCCCCTCGGTACCACTGAAAAAGTATTCCTCTCCCTCCTCATTTTCATCATCATCTTCATCCCCCAATGTTACCTGATGATATTGGCTGGGCTGGGTAGGATCACCCATTGTGAAATCTTGCTCCATACCCAGCTGCTGGGCACGCAAAGATTCCATTTTTTGATTCTGAAGCAATTTTTTCAGCAGACATAGCATAGGGATGGTTATGCTGATAATAGCCTGATCACTGCTCACAAACTTGGTGCAGTACTCAAAGTTATCAAGCACCTCACAAATATCAGCGATCCACACCCACTCGACAGTTATGTGTCTTGGCTGAGTCTCAGTGTGACGGGCATGTTTAAGCTGGTATTCAGAAAGTGCCCTCTGCTGCTCACTTACCCTTGCCAACATATTGTTACGACGGCGGAACACGCTTAAAAAAATATAAATAAACGTGTTCGCCGCCCGGGGTCCACCATGCGGCAGGTGAAATAACCGCTGCTAAAATGGCAGATCACAGGGACGATAATGTGCACAAGGTTTAACTGCACCTGGTGCACAAAAATAGCTCTGTTGAGGTCACAGAGCTGCACATGAAAAGTAATGCAGAAGCAGGCTGTTTCACAGACAGAGCTGAAAGCAAAACAAAAATACAAAGAACGCTGAGTCTGTATCAGCTTCACAGACCATCAGCGGCATACGTGCGGTAGCCAGGGATCGGAGTAGTTCAAGACAACACTACAACCGGATAGACTGACCGTGGCAGACCGTGTGCATGGCGTCGCAACTGCGGACGCCAAAAACGACTGCAAGCGCGAATTTAGCAGGCGCAATGCAGAACGCTTGCTGCTGTAATGAATGATGCTTGAGAGCGCTGGCGCTAGCGCAATACTGGCTGTCCCAATCACTCACACAAACGTAATATCCGAGGGAAGGGGTTTCATAATAAGTCATACACCAGACCAAGCATCCATCACCAAGCACACAGCAGCAAGTATAGAAAATACTAGCGCATGGCATAGCGGCCATGCGCACTTTTTATAGCATACGGGACCTGCCGGAAATCTCCAGAGCCCCGAGCATAACCAATCAAATCAGGACCTGAGCACCTGACTCCTGAACTCCAGTGAGAGCTCGTCCCGTGAGCATGCTCAGAAGCAAGGAAAAAGGACTTAGCCTCTGGAGACAAATGTGAGAATCTGGATTGCTGCATAAGCATAGACTGACCCAGATTCCTAACACATATGATATGTTGAGTTCCACCGAGTTGGCATGTCGCAAATGAGTCTGTGGTTTCGCAAATTAAATTGCTTTTGAAGCGCTGCAAGACCGGCAACAGCAGTTGAGGAGTGGCGCAAATGGACGCAAATATGGCACACCTTCTCAAGTAGGTACGGCAAGTCAGGGTATGTGTTTATAAATTTCTGCACCACTAGGTTCAGCACGTGAGCCATTCATGGCACGTGTACCAGCTTCCCGAGCTTTAAAGCCGCCACCAGGTTACGCCCATTGTCGCAGACAACCAGACCAGGTTGCAGTGGCAGTGGGGAGAGTCTATTGTTTTATTCCTTGCCACAGCTCTGATGTAGTGTGTGGTGTCTCACCTAAGCAGATCAGCTTCAGCAGAGCGTTTTGCCGCTTTGCCGATGCGCTGCTGCACAGCTCCCAACTTGGGAGTGATGTGGAGGATAATTCAGCATAGGATGACGAGGTGGAGGAGGATTATGGGAGACTGGACGTATATGATGAGGAAACCCTGATTGAGGTTGGGCCCGCTATTCGTGGCGTGGGTAGGATATGTGTTGATGGTCCAGTTTGAGACTTTGTCCCCACCCTCCACCAGGTTGAGCCAGTGTGCCGTGACAGAGATGTATCGTCCCTGGCCACAAGTATTTGTCCACGTGTCTGTTGTAAGATGGACCTTCCCAGTTACGGCGTTGGTGAGAGCCCACTTTAGATTGTTTAAGACGTGCTGGTGTAACGCAGGGACGGCACACCGGGAAAAATAGTGCCGGCTGGGATCCGAGTATCGTGGGGTAGCCACAGTCAAAAGATCACAGAAAGACTGTGTACCCACAAGCCTAAACGGCAACATCTCCACGGCTAGCAACTTGGCAATGTGCGCGTTCAGCATTTGTGCTTGTGGGTGTGTGGCTTGGTATTTACGCGTCCTTTCATACATCTGGGGCACGGACAATTGGACGCTTTCCTGGGACAAACAATTGGAGAGCTTGTTGTGGCCTGTGTCTGTTCAACCGCAGCTTGTGAGCAAGAGGTATGATGATCACCTGCTTCCTGCCCAGCAGATTGGAAAGGACGTATCACAGGCGACATGGCAGTGGTTTGACCCGCAGTCGCAAACACTGATTTGGTACCCTGTTGTTCAGCCCACCGACTAGGGTGCTTGGCTGCCATGTGTTTCCGCATACTGGTGGTACTTTGGTTGCCTTTGCCCTGGCCTCTGCTCAGCTTCCTATGGCAGATGCCACAGATGACATTTGGTTCAGAAGGACTATCGGAAAAAAATTTCCAGACAGCGGCTGAACGCACCCTTGCCTTGACTTGGGGCACAGAGGGATTGCTCTTGGCAACAGTTGACACAGTTCGCACTCTGCTCAAACCAGTAGCCCTTGGTGCCTTTGTTGGTGCTACGTATCCACCTTCATCCTCTGTGCTGCTGTGCTGGCTATGCGTGCCAACGGCCCAGGTCGGATCGGTGGTTTCATCATCGACCACCTCATCATCCATGTCATCCTCCTTCCGTGTTGATATTGGCGACTGGCCAGATGGCAACTGTGTATCATCACTATCAGCCTCCACCTCTTCACCTGGTATATCACATGGATGAAAGTGGCTTTCTTCTGGATGTGAGGTTTCAAATATTTGGCCATCTTCAACAGACGATACCCCCTCACGTTCCTCTTCAATGTCGCATGGTGAGAGGCCAGAGGCAATGCAAGGAAATGGATCAAACAGATCCTTGGAGTGACCAAGGTTGGGGTCAAATGTTTCCTGTGACTCTTGACCGGGTGATGAACTAGGAACAAGTTGAGAATAGGATGACCCAGCGTTATCTGTATGGACAGTTGACTGTTTTGTCATGGACGATTGGGTGCTGCTAGAACATTTCGTTGAGGCCTTATCAGCCATCCAGGACAGTATCTACTCTTGTTCTTCTGGCTTCCAGGCCCGTTTATGTTCCTGACCGGGAAATTTCCCCAGGAACCTAGATGCATCAACCTTCTTCGATCTCCCAGACTCTGTGCCTTGTTGGGCAACAACGACCCCACGTCCACGTCCCTGTCCCTTCACAACAGCCATTTTAGGAATTTGGGATTTTTCTGCCATAGTTGCAGATTTTCAGATGCAGATATTGGGGAACAAGGAGCCGTTAGTGCTTTGTGGAAGGTAGCACTACAGCCTAGTACTGCTTTGTGTTTTGCAAACAGCACCGCAGTAGCAGTAAAAAATTGCCCTGAGGTTTAAGGTGAGATTACGCACCCCAGTAACCACACAAGACAGCAGTGCTGCCACTAAAAAATTGCCCTGAGGTTTAAGGCAAGAATATGCAGCCCAGACACCACACAAGACAGCGGTGCTGGCTGCGTGTCAGTTGTGCAGTACTGTGCGTGCTATTCGCTGTGAACACAGCACCGCAACTGCACAAAAAAACTGCCCTGAGGTTTAAGGCAAGAATACGCAGCTATGCGTTATGGCTCTTTTTTCTTACTTTACACCTACAATAGTTTCCAAGGGAGACTAGAAGCTGAAATCTTCTCGCTTGTGCTACACCGAGCAGGACTTTAGCCCTGCTCTCTGTAGCAGAAATGCTCAATTGCTATGAGCACTGACTGCTGGGTGGTACTCATAGCTATCTGGCTATGACAATCCCAGGGGTCTTCTGCAGACCCTGGGTTGTCATGCTAAACCATCGGTGACCCGCGGTCATGTGACATGGGCGCCGATGGACAGGATTATGTTAAATGTCAGAGAATGACAGCTGCATTTAACAAGTTAACAGCCACGCGTGGATTGCAATTCCACCCACGGCTGTTAGGGGCACATGTCTGCTGTTCAAATCACTTTGAATGCCATAAAATTAAACAAAAAAAACGGAGGATTTACTGTTTTTTCAGGTTACCCAACAACGATTTATTTGTGTTATTCAGTCTATTAAATATGAAATGAAATCCTCTTTCTGCTACATAGATTAAAAAAATAGTTGTGCCTCTTGGAATGTAGAGATAAGAAAATTAAAGCAAAAACAAAAAATGTGATTAGCGAAAAGTGGTTAAAATAGAAAAATAATATAAAATATAAAAAAAGTCAGCTCTATTGCTAATTTAAAGACTGCTGAAACCAGAAAACCAGAAACGGGTCAGTGCACGTTATTACCAGATTTATAATCGTGAATAATGATAGTGAACCCCAGGGCCATTGAATATGATTGTAACTGACACCATCCATTCACTTCTATGTTAGGGCCCCTATTAATCTAGAGTAGGAAACATATCAATAGTGTTGTAGGTTGAAAATGATGCAAATAGCCCTTGAATGTAACAAAAATCCCATTTCCTAATCCAGGAGACAATGAAACAAACAGAGGAGTATGAGATAAAGGAAGTCCAAGGGTATGTTCTCACGGTCAGTAAATGCTGCGGGTTGGATACTGCGTACATCCGCAGTGTCCAACCCGCAGCCGCCAGATGTTACAGCATAGTGGATGGGATTTGAAGATATCCTATCTCCACTATGCATGCTCCGACACCCGTGGCTTCCCTGTGTATACGCACATGCGTCACGTCTTGCCAGACCGCAGCATGTCTATTTATTTAAGTAATATAAGTATCACCAGTGCAATATATCGGACGTGTTCATTCCTCACAGTTCAATGAACACATGCGGAATCACCTGCGTTCAAAAACCAGCAGTGGTTTGGATGGAGCTGACATGTGCTGCGTCCAAAGTTCTGCCGGTTACTGACTGTGGGAACATACCCTAAGGGTTACAGAACATTTGGCTATGTGGGGCCCACATATTCCAAACATTCAGCAAGCTCTAGACATTATGCACTTTGCCTATTTATGTTTTACTATAACTGTAGAAATAAGACAAGGATTTCAGATCCAAAACTATACATTGACCTACTGTGTCTAAACAAAAATGTATAAAACTGAATACCGGGTTCTTAGTTAGTCCCCAAGAGTTTCAAGTGTTCTTGCGCTAATGACCAAAAACCAATTTATAGCCGGAATCCAATAGTATAGTAAAATCATATGATACTTGAATCTGGAAAAACCTGACTAAGGTCCAGAAAGGCCTGAAACGTGTAATGGGATAGCATCTTGTATTTTTGCCTGTTATGTCACAAGTTTTATAAAAGATTCAAATTAACCCCTTAACCCCCAAGGGTGGTTTGCATGTTCATGACCGGGCCAATTTTTACAATTCTGACCACTGTCCCTTTATGAGGTAATAACTCTGAAACGCTTCCATGGATCCCAGTGATTCTGACATTGTTTTCTCGTGACATATTGTACTTCATGACAGTGGTAAAATTTCATTCATATAACTTGCGTTTATTTGTGAAAAAAACGGAAATTTGGCAAAAATTTGGAAAATTTTGCAATTTTCCAACTTTGAATTTTTATGCCCTTAAATCACAGAGATACAGCACACAAAAAACTTAATAAATAACATTTTCCACATGTTTACTTTACATCAGCACAATTTTGGAACCAAATTTTTTTTTTGTTAGGAAGTTATAAGGGTTAAAAGTTGACCAGCGATTTCTCATTTTTGCAACACCATTTTATTTTTACGGACCACATCACATTTGAAGCCACTTTGAGGGGTTTATATATAGAAAGTACCCAAAAGTGACACCATTCTAAAAACTGCACCCCTCAAGGTGCTCAAAACCACATTCAAGAAGTTTATTAACCCTTCAGGTGCGTCACAGGAATTTTTTGAATATTTAAAAAAAAAATGAACATTTAACTTTTTTTCACAAAAAAAATACTTCAGGTTCAATTTTTTTTATTTTTATTGTAAAAGGAGAAATTGGACAGGAAAAGTTATTGTGCAATTTGTCCTGAGTACGTTGATACCTGATATGTGGGGGGAAACCACTGTTTCAGCGCATTACAGAGCTCAGAAGGGAAGGAGCGCCGTTTGACTTTTTCAATGCAAAATTGGCTGGAATTCAGATCGGATGCCATGTCACGTTTGGAGAGCCCCTGATGTACCTAAACAGTGGAAACCCCCCACAAATGACCCCATTTTGGAAACTAGACCCCCCAAGGAATTTATCTAGATATGTGGTGAGAACTTTGAACCCACAAGGGCTTCACAGAAGTTTATAACGTACAGCGGTACAATTAAAAAATCATATTTTTTCCACAAAAATGATCTTTTCACCCCCAATTTTTATTTTCCCAAGGGTAACAGGACCCCAAAAGTTATTGTGCAATTTGTCTTGAGTACGCTGATACCCCATATGTGGTTGTAAATGATTATTTGGGCGCATGGCAGAGCTCGGAAGGGAAGCAGCGCCATTTGACTTATTCAATGCAGAATTGGCTGAAATTGAGATCAGACGCCATGTTGTGTTTGGAGAGGACTTGATGTGCCCAAACAGTGGAAACCCCCCAATTCTAACTCCAACCCTAACCCCTACACACCCCTAGCCCTAGCCCTAACCCTAGCCCAAACCCTAGCCCTAGCCCTAACCCTAATGGGAAAATGGAAATAAATACATTTTTTAAATTTTATTATTTTTCCCTAACTAAGGTGGTGATAACGATGGGTTTGATTTACTATTTATGGCGGTTTTTATATTTGGCAGCTGGCACACGCTAAAAGACGCTTTTTATTGTAAAAATAGTTTTTGCATCACCACATATTGAGAGCTATAATTTTTCCATATTTTGACCCACTGAGTCATGTGAGGTCTTATTTTTTGCGGGACGAGTTGACGCTTTTCTTGGTATCATGTCCGGGCACGTGACTTTTTTTGATCGCTTTTTATTCCAATTTTTGGGAAGCAGAATGAACAAAAACCAGGCTTTCATGAATTTCTTTTGGGTGGTGCGTTTACACCGTTCCGCGTGCGGTAAAATTGATAAAGTGGTTTTATTCTTCGGTTAAGTACGGTTACAGCAATACCTCGTTTATGTCATTTTTTTATGTTTTGGAGTTTTTATGCAATAAAAACAATTTTATATAAAAAATAATTATTTTTGCATCGCTTTATTCTGCGAGCTATAACTTTTTAATTTTTTCTCTGATGATGTTGCATGGCAGCTTGTTTTTTGCGGGACAAGATGATGTTTACAGCGGTACCATGGATATTTATATGCGTCTTTTTGATCACGCGTTATTGCACTTTTTGTTCGGCGGTATGATAATAAAACATTATTTTTAGTTTCGCTTTTTATTTTTAATTTTTAAGGGGTTCGCTAAAGGGGTTAATTAATGGGACAGTTTTATAGGGCAGGTCGTTTTTACACTTTTTTTTTTTTACTTTATTAGGTTGTCCCAGGGGGGACATCACTGTCCTGTGACAGATTGCTGATCTGTCACATCACAGATCACTGTGACCACCCCTGACACATTGTGCCGGGTGTCAGCTGTGATAATCAGCTGACACCAGGCCGCAATCAGCGGCGCTCACCAAGTGGGCGCCGCTGATCGCTGTGACGTACTATCCCGTCCCTGGGAATTAAGTCCCAGGGTACATGGACAGGATAGTACGTCACATGGCAGTAAGGGGTTAAATATCAACTGATTTTACTCTACTCTGGGATATTGGCTAACTATTGGTTTTAGGTCTTCATTGGCATGGCAAACTGACGTGCAATTGTGAACGAGTTTATTACATCTAAGAAACCACAATATCATTCACTTACAGCTCAGTCTCAGCAATCGGGATATTATCCTCATGCACCTGCTTCTGGAAAAAATAAATGTATTTTGTCTAGGAAAGTAATAGTATGACTAAGCTCTGATGGATGGTGCAGAGTATCCACATGGAGACACCAAGCACCAGAACAGCAATCCTAAAGACCTCATACTTTTTTCATGAAGTATAAAGTGATTTAGTCATTTAGTGCATGAATATATCTATACCCTATTAAATAACATAGGTTAGATTACAAACACTGTTGCTATTTGTGAAGTTATGTTGCTTTATGGAAAGTGTTGTGTTGTAGGACAATCGATAAAGGTTGAGAAATAAGAAGAATAATCATCAAAATTCACGTAAAAATTCAGTACATCAAAATCAGGTGTAAATGCAATGATGACTATAAATTAAAATACTAATCTAGCATCGAAACATAGTGCCAGCTGCTTAAGATCTTTCTATTGCCTCTTTCTTCAAAACACATAAGAACCATAATACATTTTATGACCAAGTTTGCAATGAGACTCTACTTTAGATGTTCTGCGCAGCTTGACAATAAATTGCAGGCTAACAAGACCTAACATTTCTCAGCCCATTTTTACACTTACGTGTTCTAGAAAGCATGGTCCTATTTCACTGAGATGTGGCTCCTCGTTATTGTACTGCTTCTCGAGGTCTCTAACAAAACCCATCTGGAACCGGTAGATGTCCTCAATGTTCCCGAAGATGACCTTTAGCTGCTCATCGCTGAACATGTCTCTCCTCTTTCTGCACTGCTTCAAATAACCCTGTGAAACGAACAGAATAACGCAAAGGGGTTAAAAAACCATAAAACCTGACAAAATCCTGGGGGAATGATCAGTTTGTTAGAAACATAAATTATCCATTGTAAAAAAAAAAAATAATCTCCTAAAAGTGATGTTTTTTTCCTCAATTACTAATATATTTGTATTTTCTAAAATATCTTTGCAAATAATAATACATCTGCAAGTTAAGGGAATGTCATTTACCTGTCTTTCTATATTGTTCCAAACATTTCAAACCTAAATTAAAACTCTCCTTTCATTTTATGTCTGCATTCCCCATTCAAGAACATGATTTTTTCATAGTAACTGGGGCGGACATATCATTGGTGCAACCTATGTGGCGGCACAGGGGCTCAAGGGGTAAGAGGGCCAATTTCTACCTACAAAGTACCTGAAATTTTACATTTTTAGGATTTCTTGGGCTCTTGGACAAAGGGCTCATATATTGTTCTTGCATGGGGGCCTTTTTCTGTCTGTGTCCGCCAGTGATAGTAATAGACTGCAAACAAATATTGTGAATCTTTAAAGGGTTAATCAGCTACTTAAATTTTGCATTTCCGTGTGGTCGCCGCACATGTCAATCGCCGTATGCGGACGCATCCGCATAAAATGCATGTCCCTGCGTACCTAATGTTAAAGAGAGGTACGCAAGGAAACACTGGACACATGCGACAGTAGGCGGAGTGTGAGCGGAGCTTCACAGAAGAAAAAAGGAGGAAGTAGCCTGCCATCCGCAGCCCTCCTCAACGCAAGTCTGAAATCAGCCTAAGAGGAGTGCAGGTTTAAGATCTGGAAGTGCTTTGACACACCCTAAAAGCATTTGCTGCTAATTTGCATATAACTTCAGGGAGGATTTCTGCAGAAATAATTATGGATTTACTAAGGGTGACAGTGCCTATACAGCCATACATTTTAGCATAAGGCAAAAGTTCTTCCTAACAGATTCTTCTTAACACTGAATTCGGAGTAGTGCACTACTTTTAATGTAGGAGATGTGTTTAGTGGGATGGCATCTGAGGGGTGACTACTGCTGCAAATAGGTTACTGTAATAATAAACCACTTGGATGGGGGAGGATAGCATATGCGGGAATTAATATTGAACAGTGTTTT